>NW_017671920.1:70154-236033 GCF_001879085.1 Nicotiana attenuata | reverse complement strand
ACTCAATCACAGCTGGTACTAGATTGAATTGAAACTCCATTGAGATCGAGATTTACCAAAAAAAACACAAAATGGAATTCAAACTATGAAATGTTGCATCCACAAATTTATTCCTTCCAGCTTCCGACTCTAATATCTATTGAAGACAAAGAAAGGACAATGCATACATTCTTTAAACAAAACAACTCGATCTTGGTAATAATCAATTACGGCAGTAAAAGGAACAAAGCCACAAATTAAGACCAAACTCGTCCATTTGGGATCGTTTACAGATGCATCAAACTGAGATTAAAAGCCTCGAAACATAAAGCTATGTGTTCAATTAGTTCTTTTCAGTGTTCACAATGCCCAAACAATTAAAACAATTGAAATCCACAATTGACCATTCATGGACTGTATCTATTTGCTCAAACCAAAGTTAAAATCACTATATGAAGACCAAAAAGTGGCCAGTGGCCTCATAAGCCTTAAATTTATACATTACAACTCATCGTTTGTTTGCCAAACTAGGGGGAAAGGATCAGTAAACAAGCAAGGTCAATACTAAGCTTACAACTTCAACACCAACTTAATCAAGGCTTACAAATTAATCAGTATCCATACAGCTGATTTGTTCATTAACAGAAGCTCAAACCTCGAAAACAAATCTAAATATGAAACACTCAAAGGCAAAAGACCCAAAAGCTAATTTCGAGACACAGCGAGCATGATCATGAGGAAATAGCATTTCATTAGGCTAACATGATTTAGATCTCGACTGCAATCAAAAGTATACCTATCGACATGCTAATCAAGGCGCTTCTAATGCCAGATATCACAGTACGCAAGTAAGCAAAGAAGACAAGTAAGATTTGATATGAACAACTTCATCTCTTATTCCAAACTCAAATCCCAACATTGACCACATTTAGAGATGACCATAGTGTTATTGGGCATACCTTGGAAAAGCAAAAGTCAGGGAAAAGAAGAAGATCACCCCAGCAAAAGCAATATCACAACAAGCAGCAGTTTCAAACAGAGTCAACCCCAGCAGAACCAGCTCAGAACCCAAAATGAGTATGAAAAACAGCAGAAAAATGTTTTCCTCTAACAACAACCCACAACAGCTTCAAATTACCAACCCTTAAACACCCATTTCAATCCATTTTGACACTAAAAGAATCAGGAAATCTTTCGGAAATTGAGAACTTGAAAATCACTAAACGATTCTTCAATTGTAACAATAATTCCATTCAAAAATTTTCTACCGTCTCTGTTTTCTACAATTTTTCTCTCTAATCTCTATCAAACAGTAAGGTGCTGCAGCCTCTTTGGGATTTTCTGTATTTTTCTATCTTCAGCTCTCCAAATTTTCCTCTCAGATTTTTCAGGATGTTCCAGGCTCTATCCCCCCTCTTCAAAGGCAAGGTTAGAATGCCTTTATAGGCAAGCAAAGTAAGGTAACCCTCAAGTTTAATTTTGCATTTGAGTCCCTCATTTTGTGACTTGTTTCCCAAGTTATATCCTAAATTTACTAACAGATCCCTACTAGAAGTTTCCAAATCAGTTACAAAAAGATTTCCCTCCTATCCAGTCTACCCAAATTACCCTTCGTAACTACTTTTTTACCCTCCCATCCCAATCCAACTATGGGTCAGGCCACACCTAACGAACAGAGCTCTAAAATGTTGCTGGGACGGGTTATAGCAAAATTAAAAAGCCCAAAGACCTTATCCTATTCTGAGACTCCAAAAATTCTAACCCAAATCCCCCCTTTAACAAATAAACAATGGCTCCTAAATAGCCTAATTAATTTGACGACATAAACTGAGTCAGTTCTAACCAATTAACACGACTAAAACACATTAAACCAAAATCATTTCAATGCGGATTAGAACAGCTACCAGATGAAGAGAAAAATAAAATAAACACTGGAAATGGAGGAAACACAGAAGGATCTTAAATAATGAATTGACGAGGAGACGACGCAAAAAATAGACGGAGACAAAGAAAGCTAGTGCAAGAACGGATACCTCTACGGCCGAGGCTTGATAAACTTCAAACGACTTCGATTTGACTCGAAACTAGTATTAACCATTACGTTCCCCTTGAGAAACAAACGGGCAATACTTGTTTCAAGCCTAATCGTTCATCTGACTCCAAAGACTTGAGAGACTTTCTTCTCTTTCAATCTCAGATTTGAAAATCGATCTGAATTTGAATTTCAATTACCCATACTGATCCCAGCCTAATATGTTCGTTCCTAGGATTTGATGGCTTGTGTGGGAGTTGATTATTTCTCATTTGGGCTCCTTCTTGGGCCCAACATTGAATGGTGTACATCCGTAGTCTCCAGGCATCATGCTGGTCCAGAAGCCCAACTCCAAACCGCTAACCCCTTCCATTAGTTAAAATAAGTTGTTAGCCCTAATCGTGGTATAATTCTTGCCCATTAATGGTGGATTGATTAATTTTCTCCAACTAGTTGGGGCGTGCCATATTTAGCATAAGTAGCTTATGGCCCTCCAAGACATAGTTTAGATTTCCTTTAGAATTAAAATAAAGGTGTGCCGAGCCTAACAAAATTTCAAATGCTTGGCCCTCTTTAATTATGTCTTTAAAATATTTAGATTCTGAGGCGTGCCATTTAGCAAATTCCATGGCCCTCGCAAAGTGCAAACGCGTAGTTGCTTTAGGCGCGTGTTTAATGATATTACTTTCCTAAATTCGGGTGCGCATTTATGTGACCCAAATCCAAATCTCAACGATGTTCAAATATGTCAAAAACCTCGGGTGCATTTATGTAACGTGGTTCGAGACGTGTTTTAATAACGTTGCAATTTTCTCTAAAAATAAATAAAGCGGTTAAAAGTTAAAACTTGCACGTAGGTTCATAATTGTTTAAAATCAGATAATTTAAGCCGAATATGACAGTTGAGCGACCGTGCTAGAACCACGGAGCCCGGGAATGCCTAACACCTTCTCCCGGGTTAACAAAATTCCTTACTCGAATTTCTGGTTCGCGGACTGTTAAACAGAGTCAATATTTTCCTCGATTCGGGATTCAACCGGTGACTTGGGACACCATAAATCTCCCAAGTGGCGACTCTGAATTTCTTAATATAAATGAATCCCGTGAGATTGTCCTTTAATTGGAAAAACTCCTTTATGCCCTTGCGGGGGTGTAGCGTAAAAGGAGGTGTGACAGTGTGTATTTAAAGAAAATTGGACATTAATACAGTAACGACTGCTTTTCAGGGGTCAATTAGAAGTCTAATCAAACTGTAATTCCAGACTTTTAATGATTATTTGGCTTCCCTAGATATTAGGCAATACTCACGGTTTTAGAGTTCTAAACGGACGAAACTGGTTCAATGCCTCAACGGATAGAATTTTCTAGGAATTTGGCAGGTATAGGACTTCTGCTCATGATTGAATTGTTAATCTTTCTAATTATGCAAAGTATTGAAAACATACCTGAGCTTTCATATGAACTCATACTGATCATGAACCAGGTTCTTCATATAGAATCCTCTTGAACATGCCTCAAATATCATAATAGAAAAAACTTTGTAAGAGATCAGTGAATCATATATACACATTTCACAGGAGTATCCTAATTAAAGTATGAAGCTGAGCAAAAATTAATCTAGATATTTACAAAAGTTCAGAATTTCTAGCCAATTTTTGTTTTCGTTTTTTTCAAAAAAAATATTTTCATTGTGCATTCTGAACTGGACCTATTAGGTGATCTTAATCATCCCTAATTCCAACCTTTTCCTCTCAAAGGTTTCTCTACTTAGTGCTTTAGTGAAGATGTCATCAATTTGTTTATCAGTAGCACAAAATTCTATGGAGATCAATCCTTTCTCATAGTTATCTCTTAAGAACTGGTGCCTAACATCTATGTGCTTAGTCCTCTTGTGATGAACATGGTTCTTTGTCATACTTATAGCACTAGTGTTATCACATAATATAGGAATGTAACCAACTTCGATACCAAAATCTACCAGCTGCTGTTTGATCCATAGCAATTGAGCACAACAAGAAGCAGCAACAACATATTCAGCTTCAGTAGTTGACAAGGCCACTGAATTTTGCTTTTTAGTAGCCCATGACACAAGACATGAACCAAGGAAGTGTGCCATACCTGAGGTGCTCTTCCTATCCACTAGAAAACATGCATAATCAGCATCAGCATATCCTGCTAGATTGAAATTGCTACCTTTGGGATACCAAAGACACAAATCAGTGGTGCCTTTCAAATATCTTAGTATCCTCTTGACAGCAGACAAGTGAGACACTTTAGGATTAGCCTGAAAGCGAACACAAAGCCCTACACTAAAAACAATGTCAGGTCTGCTAGCAGTAAGATACAAGAGTGAACCAATCATTATACAAGAGTGAACCAATCATACCCCTATACAACTTTTGATCAACTGATGAACCAGGTTCATCAACATCTAATTTAGTGGCAGTTGCAATGGGTGTGTCTATTTCTTTAGATTCTTCCATTATAAAACTTTTGATTAGCTCCTTTGCATACTTCTGCTGATGGATCATGGTTCCATTTGGACTTTGTTTGATCTGTAAGCCTAAGAAGAAATTAAGTTCACCCATCATGCTCATTTCAAACTCACTCCCCATTAGTTTTGCAAAGTCCTTACTTAGCTTATCAGTAGTGGCCCCAAAGATTATGTCATCAACATAAATTTGTACCACAAGGAGATCCTTACCTTTTTCCCTTAAGAATAAGATACTGTCAATTTTACCTCTTTTGTATCCATGTTCAAGAAGGAATTTGGATAGTCGTTCATACCATGCTCTTGGGGCCTGCTTGAGTCCATAGAGAGCTTTGTCTAGCTTGTACACATGCTCAGGACATTCCTTGCTTTCAAACCCTGGAGGTTGTTTCACAAACACTTCTTCTTTCAGGTAGCCATTTAGGAAGGCACTTTTGACATCCATCTGATGAAGAGTGAATTCCATATGTGCTGCAAAGACTATGAGAAGTCTGATTACCTCTAGTCTTGCAACTGGAGCAAAAGTCTCATCATAATCTATGCCCTCCTCTTGGCTGTAACCTTGGACCACCAGTCTTGCCTTGTTTCTTGTAACAGTTCCATCTTCATCAAGTTTGTTCCTAAAGACCCATTTTGTACCAATAACTGATCTATCTTTGGGCCTTGGAACTAGATGCCAAACTTGACTTCTCTCAAATTGATTGAGTTCATCTTGCATTGCATTGACCCAATCTGCATCCTGCAAAGCCTCAACAACATTTTTAGGTTCAATAAGAGATAAAAATGCATCAAAAGCACACAGATTCTTTAATTGTGATCTAGTTTTGACTCTAGATGTTGGATCAGTGATAATGTTCTCAATGGGATGAGAACTTTGGTACTTGTGAGTTTTCACAACGAACTGGTTTCTGCTAGATGTTTCTCCCATGTTCTTTTGCTGAGGAACAGGGTCATGAACAGGTTCCTTTAAGGGATTTATTTCAATTCCTCTATGATTAGTTCCCCCTGTCAGGTTGCCCTGGATAGAAGAACCTGTTCCTTCTGTTGGTGCCACTTAGACCTGTGTTGAGGCTTCAATCAAATCATTTACCAGTTCAATGGCTTCATCTTCATGTTCCTGTCTCTCAGAAAGAATGTTAGTTTCATCAAATACTACATGTACACTTTCTTCTACACACAAAGTTCTTTTATTAAACACTTTTTATGCTTTGCTATGTGAAGAATATCCCAAGAATATTCCCTCATCACTTCTGGGATCAAACTTACCTAGGGAGTCCTTTCCATTATTGTGCACAAAGCACTTACATCTAAATGCCCTAAGATGGGATATATTAGGTTTTCTCCCTTTAAGTAACTCATAGGGAGTCTTCTCTACAAGAGGTCTAGTCATGCATCTATTGATAATGTAACATGCAGTGTTTACAGCCTCTGCCCAGAAGCTATGGGGCAGCTTACTAGAAAGAAGCATAGTCCTAGCCATGTCTTCAAGAGTCCTATTCTTTCTTTCAACTACTCCATTTTGTTGAGGAGTCCTAGGGGCAGAGAAATTATGATCTATACCATTTTCTCACAGAATTCAGCAAACTTAGAATTTTTAAATTTAGTTCCATGATCAGACCTAATGGATGCAAGTTGATTTCCTAATTGTTTCTGAGTTTTTCTAACAAATGCAGTAAACATGTCAAATGCTTCATCTTTAGAAGTTAGAAATAGAACCCAGGTAAATCTAGAATAATCATCAACAAGCACCATTACATATTTCTTTCCACCTCTGCTCATGGTTCTCATTGGTCCACAGAGATCCATATGGACCAGTTCCAACGACTTGGTTGTGCTTACCATTTTCTTTCTTTTGAAGGATGACCTTACCTGCTTCCCCCTTGCACATGCCTCACAAACTTTGTCTTCCTTGAACTTGATGTTGGGTAACCCTATCACCAAGTCCTTGGAGACTAATTTGTTTAACTGATTCAGACTGGCATGACCAAGTCTTTTGTGCCATAGGAGGGGATCATTATCCAACACACTTAGGCAGGTTAGTTCATTTTCAGAAAGATTTGAAAAATCTACAATATAAATATTGTTAACTCTTTTTCCCTGCAAAACAATCTTGTCAGTGGTAAGGTTAATCACAAAGCATTTAGTAGAGGTGAATGCTACAAGGTTACCTTTGTCACACAGTTGTGACATACTGATCAGGCTGTATTTCAAGTCATCTATCAAGTATACATTCTCAATGGAGTGAGAGTTTGTCTTTCCTACCTTTCCAACCCCAATTATCTCACCTTTCTTCCCATTTCCAAAGGAGACATTACCTCCCTTTAGGTCCTCAAGTGAAAGGAACTGGTTCTTGCTTCCAGTCATGTGTTTTGAGCAGCCACTATTCATGTACCATATTTGGCTACTTCCCTTCACTTGGACCTGCAAAAAGGAATTAGGGGTTAGTCTTAGGAACCCAAACTAGTTTGGGTCCCTTTCTATAGGCAAAGGGATAAATCAGATTCCTTTTAGCCTACCCAGGCAGCCTATTTTTTTCTTGAGCAAAAGTTTTGTTCTTTTGACTGGCCTTTTCTTTTGAATTACATTCATTTTTGTAATGGCCAGTCTTGCCACAGTGTGTGCAGATTTTGTTCTCAGGAAGAGTGAGGTACTTTTTTTTAGGATCCCACTTAGGTGCTTGAGTCCCATAACCAAGTCCTCTTTCGTTGCTACTGTGATGTTCTTGTAGCCAAGAGAGTGCATCAGAAGCCTTGTTCCATTTGCAAGTTATCTAGTTCATGTTTTACCTTCCCTAGATCTTCTTTTAGTATTCTTATCTGCTCATCCTTTCTGTACAGCTCATCCTTCATTTTTCCTAAGTTTTCTTCTAGGGTGAGATGTATGTGATCAGCTTTCTTCTTTCCTGTTCCTAATTTCAGTTTTAAGTTCTCAGACCTAAGTTCTAGGACATTAGTGTCAAGTTCAAGAACCTGGTTCTTCAGCTCAGCATTTTTACTTTCACTCTCATTAGCCCTAGACTCTAGATTTTTGCACTTGGCTTTTAGGATCACACATTCCCTAGACAGTTCTTCCTTCTCATTGTTGATTATCTCAGACTCACCAATGAAGTCTAGCAGTAGCTCAGACAACCTTTCTTTAGACAGGAATTTAATCTTGTCCTTGAGATGAAGAATACTTACTTCTTGTTCATCATCTGATTCTCCAATGGCCATAAGCGCTTGTTCATCTCCAGCTTCATCTTCTGAGTCCTTGTCTGATGTTTCTCCCCAGGCAGCAACCATAGCCTTTGTTGAACCTTTGTTCCTTTTTGGCTGAACCTAATCCTTCTTCCCGTTCCTTCGTTCAGCCCTTTCCTTTTCCACTCAATTTCTCATTGAGGACAATTCTTGATCATGTGATCAGTCTTGTCACACTTGTAGCAACCCTTATTGGTCTGTTTCTCAGGAGCCCTTGGTTTTTTGAAGGTTGTGCCTCTTGAAGATCCCTTTCCTCTCATCAGGTACTTTTTGAAATCTCTTGTGATCATAGCCATTTCATCATCCTCCAGATCTGAACCTTCAGCAATTCTAAGAGCCAGACTTCTTTCCTTCTTGGGTGCATCCATTTTCATGGTTTGCCTTCTCAGTTCATAGGCAGTAAGGTTTCCAATTAGTTCATCCAGCTTGAGAGTAGCAATATTCTTTGATTCCTGGATAGCAGTAATTTTGCTTTCCCAAGAGACTGGCAGAACCCTTGTTAAAATCTTCTCAACTTTGTCTTCTTCAAGGATAATCCTTCCAAGAGACTTAAGTTCATTTGTAAGTGTGGTGAACCTTGTATACATCTCTTGGATGGTTTCTCCTTCCTTCATGGTGAAATTCTCATATTGAGAATACAGCAGTGTTCCTCTGGATCTCTTCACTTGAGGTGTTCCTTCATGAGCCACTTGCAAAGTATCCCAGATTTCCTTAGTAGTGGTACAGCTTTGAATTCTACTGTACTCATCTAGACCTAGTCCACACACAAGCCATTTCTTGGCCTTGGCATTTTCTCCCACTTCTTCAGGTCTTCAGCAGTGCAATCAGCTCTTGTCTTTGGCACATCAACTCCTTCAGCATTCTTCTTTGTGGTTGCTAGGGGACCATCAGTGACTATGTCCCGGAGTTCATAGTCTTCCCCTATGATGTGATCCCTCATCATGTTCTTCCACCAAGAATAGTACTGACCATTGAAGAGTGGAGGCCTAGCAGTGGATCGCCCTTCCCAGTTCCCAGGTGGTGCACTCATGTTGATCTTTTCCTAAGGTGTTAGCCTCTTCAAGGATAACCTGCTCTGATACCAATTGATGTTTTATACGTCAATACCACACAAGAGGGGGGGGGGGGTGATTTGTGTGGTACCCAATTTTGCGCTCTAGAAGAACCTGGTTCTTCTAGGTATACTAACTCTACTGTTTGCGGAATAATAAGTACATAAAATAAAGAACACAGAGATTTTTACGTGGAAAACACATGGCTCAAGAGGTGAAAAAACCACGACCTACTACTCAGTAGGATTTTCCCAAACTTCCACTAAAATCACTGAGCCAAAACAGCATTTACAAAACTCTTTGTAAACCTAAGGATTAACTCTAATCCCATTGTAGCACACAGCCTCAACTGTTGCGACAACTTCAAGTTAGCATATAACTTGAACACTCTAACTACCTAATACAAATGCTTCTATGAAAGATGAAAGGTACAAGTTTAAATCACCTACTACAATTGAACTAGAAATAAAGAAAGACACAATGGAATTGGTTCTTCTCTCTCGTTCAAGTAGCTTCAGGAATGCACACTCAAATCTCACATAAATTGCTTGCAAAATTGCCTCGCTCTTTTGCTCTCAATTTAGTGTTACTTCTGCGTTTGTGCAATACCTGTAAAAGAGAACAATCACTGTTATTTAATGAGTTAGTAATTAGAGTTTGATTAAGACTCAATTGCTGATCTTCCATCGAGGTTGAGTCCTTAACCAACACAAACTCCAACACTATCTTTTATCTGGTTTGTGTTCTCTTCACATAAGGAGACTTTCTCCCCTTATCCAATATGCAACCTTTTCGATCAGATTCAGGAGATATTACTGCTTGATCAATGAGACTATCTCCTTCACGTGCATCTCAAATGCGTAGATTGATCATTACTGTGCTTCACATGATGGACCTGGTCCATGATTGAGTTCATTTGTCATTCTTCAAACTTCACCTGTTCTTGAGCCAACAGATTACATAACTGATGCACACAGTTGCCTTATATCCATGTTTTTGAAAACTGTTGAAAGATATTCTTATCTGGTTTTACTTGAACTTGACTTAAACAAACTGATTTGACTTGAATTACCGGAATTTGAGAAGCATGACTATTTTTTCTTTCTGAAATTATTGAAAATGAACTAAAACTTTGTAGCTCGTCACTATCTTCATTTTCTTAATTATTATTGTTACTTACTGAGTTGGTGTACTCACGTTACTCTTTGTGCCTCGTGTGCAGATCCAGGAGTTGTCGGTCGCGGAGGGTGTTGATAGTCCTCGCAGCTTATTATTGGAGATAACGAGGTAGATGCCCGTCGTTCGTAGCCTTGCTTTCTTCTTCTCTATCTTTCCTTTGGTTGTATTTGTATTTCAGACTTTGTTAGTCCTGTTATGTTCGAATTAGTTATGTTTAGACGCTCATGACTTAGTGACACCCCGATGTCGGGCTATCTTTTCAGCATTTTATTCTGAGTTTAACTCTTTATGAGATTTCTGTTATGAAAAATGACTATCAATATCTTTTAATGAAATACTTAATTATTTTGTGAAAGTCGGCTGGCCTAGTACCATCGATAGGCGCCATCACGACAGGGTAGAGTTTTGGGTCGTGGACACCCCGTGCCCAGGTATACCTTTCGATCGGGCAAGTGTTCCCTCAATATGACTTGTTCTAGCTCCAGGACCGTCAATTTAGTGGAATAGGAATCATCGGTGGCTATAAAAGATCTGGGAACCCCGTAATCAACATCCTCGCCTTTCCCTTATTTGTTCGAATCTTCCGAGGATGGTATCACTAATTGCTATTTGGCCGCGTTTTTGACCATGTGGTTCGGATCCCTCGATATTGAGATTGTAGATGCCAGTATCACCTCCTCGACCGCGAATATTTCCTTGGCGGTCGGTTATTCACCGTAGACTATTTTGACTCCGCTAGGTGTTGGAAATTTCAGTACCTGACGCAGTGTCGAGGGCACCGCCCTCATGTTGTAGATCCATGGATTTTCGAATAAAGCGTTGTACCTCATGTCTCCTTCGATCACATATATTTAGTTTTCTGGATGGTCCCGGCGGTGTTTACTGGTATCGTTATCTCGCTCTTAGTGGTTTCACATGCCATGTTGAATCTGTTTAGAACTCGGACTGCAGGCACAATTTGGTCTTGTAGAGCGAGCTGCTCCACGACCCTCAATGGAATGATGTTGGCCGAGTTACCCGGATCAATTAACACATGTTTAACTCAAATTTTATTTACGAGTACTGATATTACCAGTGCCTCATTGTGGGTCAGTACAATCCCTTCCGCATACTCGTCGTTGAAAGATAAAGTTCCTTCCTGTATGTAGTCTCGAGTTCATTTCTCCCTAGTGATGGATACTTTGGTGCGTTTCAACATCGGCCCCTATGGGATATCGACCCCACCGATGATCATGTTAATGATGTGTTGAGGTTCTTCTTGTTCAGTCTTTTTGTTAGAATCCATGTTCCTGAAACGATTCTTGGCTAAGTCGCTGAAGAATTCTCGAAGATGTCCCTTTTTGAATAGTCGGGCTAGTTCCTCTCTCAGCTGTTGACAATCTTTCGTTCTGTGACCGTGAGTGCCATGATATTTGCACATTTGGTTAGCATCCGTTTGGGTTGGATCGGATTCTAGAGGTTGAGGCCATTTGGTATCTTCCCGATAACTTGATAAGGTCCTTGATCAAATTTTGAAACTTGACATCATGATTGAGATCATGATAATGAGAGTAAAGTCTCTTAAAATTTAATCTAAATTTTATTCTTGATTGTAGGATTATTAATTTGGACATTAGTAATACCGTTAGATCACAATTATGTGATCGTCTTTATGGGATAAAGATTAGTTGATCTCATTAACAAAATCACATAAATAAATGGTGCATATAGAGATATGATCATTTAACCGATTCATTGGATAATTTCTAATTGTTAGAATCATCATAAACTGTCAATAGGATATTCTCTTGAAGAATGTGATGTAAGAGTTTCCTTTGACCTGATAAGATCATAGTAATTGACAAGTTATTTATTGTGGTTTGATACTAGACAACTATGGCCCTAGGGCGATAGTTGAAAGGATATTGGATACGATTAAATACTTATAGAATTAGTGATTGATCAGGATGGAATCTATCAACTCTTGGTAATGAGTTTAAGCTCCATGTTGTTAAAAATTATAACTGACCAAATTAAGACTTTGGCCAAGAAAATTGAATGAAAGAAGAAAAGAGTTTCTTAGGTCAGTCAATGGTCAATTATATTTGACATGAACACATAGTTGATCGCCTATTAGGATTTGACAGTTGAACCAAATCCTAGGGTGACCCAGAGCTATAAGGACAGAAGGAATTAATACATTATTCTTCTATGGGTTTGTGAGAATAAATTATATAATTCATGCTATTCGGTCTTTAAGGAGTGTTGCTAATGCCACCCTTGATTAGTATATTGATGTATTGAATTTACTACTGGCTTAGTATTGAACCTATGGGGTTGCACACTAACGAGTGTTCTGGTCTTTGATAAAGGATTAATTTGATAATTAAATTAAAGAATTTAATAAGTCAAATATATTTAGTTATTCATCCAAATGAAATATTATTATATTCTTTGCTAGCACAGAGGATATAATCAGTATTGTGGACAAGTTGAAGATTTCTATTTGAAATAGAATTTTAAATTGTATATCTTGGTTAAAATATTGATGTGATATATATAATTAATAGTTATTTATATAAGGGATATATATAAATATTATGAAAGACCTGATTGTGAAATTCAATTAGGAATTGAATTCCTAAAGAGTTCGACCAATTTAATATATTTAGTTATTCATCCAAATGAAATATTATTATATTCTTTGCTAGCACAGAGGATATAATCAGTATTGTGGACAAGTTGAAGATTTCTATTTGAAATAGAATTTTAAATTGTATATCTTGGTTAAAATATTGATGTGATATATATAATTAATAGTTATTTATATAAGGGATATATATAAATATTATGAAAGACCTGATTGTGAAATTCAATTAGGAATTGAATTCCTAAAGAGTTCGACCAATTTAACTCATTGGGATGGGATTTGAATTTTATAATAGAAAAATATTTCTAAAGCTAGAATCCAAGTTTGAATTGAATTAGGTATGTGAAAGCTCATAAAGGAGAATTCCAATTGGAATTGGATTCCATAAAGAGTTCGGCAAATTCAAATCACTGGGATGGGATTTGAATTTTATAATAGGAAAATATTTCTAAAGCTAGAATCCAAGTTTGAATTGGATTAGGTATGTGAAAGCTCATAAAGGAGAATTCTATTTGGAATTGGATTCCATAAAGAGTTCGGCAAATTCGAATCATTGAGATGGGATTTGAATTTTATAATAGAAAAATATTTCTAAAGCTAGAATCCAAGTTTGAATTGGATTAGGTATGTGAAAGCTCATAAAGGAGAATTCCAATTGGAATTTGATTCCAAAAAGAGTTCAGTAAATTCAACTTATTGGGATGAGATTTGAATTTTATAATTAAAAAATATGTCTAAAGCTAGAATCCAAGTTTGAATTGGATTAGGTATATGAAAGTTCATAAAGGAGAATTCCAATTGGAATTGGATTCCATAAAGAGTCGGCTATGAAATTTCCAGCGTGTGATTTGCACTTCCCAATGGAAATTATGTGTATATATATACGTGAGTCCTAATTTAAAATAAGAGATATAGATCTTATACATATTGTGAAGTCACGCATAAACCAAGAGAGTTATTCTTGAGAAGAAAATTACTTTGAGAAAGTAATAGTGCAATACAAAACTAAGATAGAAAATACTAGTAAAAGAAAATTGTTTCTTATTTTTCTACCTTTGAGTTGAGAGTTTTGAGAAAAATTTCAATACAATATTTTCATTCAATTTGTTCGCAGGGTTTCATTGACCAAAGAGTTGATAGCAAGGATCAGTCTCGGTGGATACGCATCGAGTCTTCGCACTATCGAAGAAATTCTAAAACAAGACTCTCTTCATCAGGTACGTCTTAGATCCAATCTTTGCCATGTAAATAAATTTTAAATACGAAAAGTTATCCCGAGGATTGTTATTGTCTTCCGCTGCGTGTTATGAACACCTCTCTCAATCCAACAGTGGTATCAGAACCATGGTTTCTCATGTCAAAAATTTATTTACGAATTATTTTAAGATTTTATTTGAAGAGTTCAAACCATTATCCTTGTGTCTTGTGCAATAGTCAAATTTGAATGCATATGGACTGATATTATTTTATTGTGAATAAAATATGCAGTCATATAAGTTAAACTACTGAGATAGTTCGTAACTTGAATTTGAAAATTTATATAAGATAGGACGGCAATCTATAATAGGTTATTAGATTATACAGTTATTTTAATTGTTATTAGTTTATGAGATATAAATTAATAATAATATTCTGGCATGAATTATTTTATGTGATATATAAGATAAACATGTCAAAAGTATGTTGAATTTCGTTTTTATGTCACATACTTGTTCGTTATATGATTTTGAATTATTATTACATGTGATGTAAATTAATTTAGGACAAAGCATGTAGACAACTTGAACAAAATTCACCACGATTTATCTTTTTCAGAAGCACTCACTGGAGGTTTGACCTCCTCCACAATATGTTGCATAATATCCTCCGGTAAATAGTCCTTTAATTTGGTCAAGTTTCACTCATTTTCCTCGGCAAATTCATGAACATATTGTAGTTCTTTGTTGCCCCAAAAATCTGATGGTGTGACATCAGAGGCCCCTAACCTGTCCAATTATCCTGCCAAAAATTAGAAGACCCTTCCTTTACTTGCCCCCAAATTTGGTAGTCCATAAGCTCCCTACATTGTAACATTTTATGCGACACATGCGATCCATATTTCTATTGCACCATCGCTGGGCCATGTATCTTGCAGTATTTAACCACCATAAGTTCTTTCCAGAGTGAGTCTTTTGTGTCCTTTACTCTAAAGTTCCACCACAGTTTACAAAATAAGGCATTGGACACATCAAATATAGACCGAAATCCCACACCTCCTTCCTTTTTGGTAAACATAAGTTTATCCATGCTGCCCAATGTCTACCCTTTCCCTCTCTGGAATTAGTCTAGAAGAACCTCGTAAACATATGATGTATCTGAGCAGTCACATAATCTGGCAGATTTACGGCAGACAACAAAAGAATAGGGATATGCTTTGCAACACATGTTTGATCAAGATTGCCCTTCCTCTTATTGAAAGTGATTTTCCTTTCCATGATTGCAGCTTATCACTCACCTTGGTGATTAATCCATTTTCTTTTGACTACTGAAAATTGGGCATCCAAAGTAATTAAAAGGAAAAGCCTTTCGGCAAGTACCTGTATGAATCTCCACCGTGATGGCCATGTCCATAGGAGCAGATTCATGCAAATAAATGATTGCATTTGTGCTGCATGCGTTAAACACTAATTTTGAATAGGTTCAGATGTTTGAATACCATAATGAAATATTCGACCAACAAATATATTTTGAATTTGAAAAAGAGTAAAAAAAAAATATTCGAATTTCTTATTTTTTATTTCTCGAACCGAGAGTTCCATGAATTGGAATCCTAATATATATTGATATAAATGGTCCAACATGAGCAAGAATTTTTATGAACATTTGGAACAGTGTGTTTATGAGTATAAGAGTTATTTTTAAATAGTGTTCGACCAATTACGTATTAATTGTGGGGAATAAACCCCTCATAGAAAATAATATTTATGATAATAATAACATAGTAGCAAAATACGGTAATCAACAAGAATAAAAAAAACAACAAGAACACAAAGATCTGAATGTGATATCAAAACCAAGTCTGACCAAAACGTGTTTTGGTTATTTGACATTTTTTTTATTTTTTTCTTTTCTTTTAACGGGTATGGACCCATCATTAATCAGTACATAAAATTTCGTGAAGATAAGGGGTTCGGCAAACATTCCTATGCAAACTATAAGTGTCTATTTGACCTAACTAAAATGAACTAGCTGCCAGATTAAAACACTCGTGTTGACTATTGATTCTACAAGTTTGCTGGAAATTTCTATTAAATTTTAAAGCTTGTAAGTATTATTTGGTTATCTTTAATATAAAACAAATGGGAGCACATTTATTAGGGCATTAAAGATGTTAGAGATAAAAATAATAAATACTCTTATTCTTTATTGAAAAAGGTTATATATATACCCAAAAAACTTTCTTGAACAATATAATCTTGCAGCAAAGAAATTACTCAATGGCGAAGATTGAAGGATTTGCAAAGAGATGGTCTCTTACTGGTTTGACTGCTCTTGTCACTGGTGGCACTTCTGGAATTGGGTGAGTTATGTTTTAAATTTTCTTCTACTGTAGTGTTTGGTATTGATGGAAGTCATTTTTCAAGAAAACATTATTTTATAAAGTCATTTTTTGATGTTTAATTGCCAGATTTTTCATTTAAAAGAAGAACTGGCAAATGACTTACCTCACTTATGCAAAGAAAGTCTTAACTTCTTATTAGTTGTTCCAACTAACACTAATTAGACAATATCATTAATAAAGGAGATTTATGAATGCCCCAGTAAGGAGGTGTGAGAGATTAACAATTGTGAGTATGAGGAGAGGTAGAGCTAGGCCCAAAAAGTATTGGAAAGAGGCGATTAGGTAGAACATGACATACCTTCAGCTTACCGAGGACATGACCTTTAATAGGAGAGTGTGGAGGTTGAGAATTAGGGTAGAAGGTTAGTAAGCAGTCGAACGCCTTTTCTTTCATACCAATAATGCTATTATTATTCTGTATTTCCATATTCTTTGATTTCTATTACAACCTGATGTTGTTTATAATTCGGTTTTATTATTATCTTGTTGTTGCTACTACTTCTCTTTTATGAATTCTATACTACTACGTGTCTTCCTCTATACTATTGTGATTATACATGTTAGCTATTAGCCGATAATCTATTGGAATAACCTCTCTACCTTCTTAAAGGTTGGGATAAAGTTGTGTACTCACTACCTTGTCCTAACCCCACTTGTTGGATTTGTTGTTATTGTTGTATATATATGTACTTTAAAAAAAAATTCACTCACCAATCAAACATCGAAAAATATATGCCGACTGTGTTATTCTTTAGGCGTGCAATTGTAGAGGAGCTTGCGCAACTAGGTGCAACTGTTTACACATGTTCGAAGACAGAATCAGAGCTAAATGAACCAATGCAAGACTGGGCAGATAAAGGCTTTCAAGTAAAAGGTTCAGCATGTGATGTAACTTGTAGAGAGCAAAGGGTTGAGCTCATGGAAAAGGTTTCCTCTACATTCAACGGAAAACTCAACATTCTTGTGAGAACTATATCCTATTAATTAATTGTTGGTTAAATTATTACTATAAATTTTTAATTTTGACCAAACAGCCCTTTGCTCATCCTCTTGTTGTAGATTAATAATGTTGGAACAAACATTCAGAAGGCCACTCTAGAATATACTGCCGAAGATTATGCACACATATTTGCTACAAATTATGAATCTTCATTCCATCTCTGTCAAATTGCTCATCCTCTTTTGAAAGCATCTGGAGCTGGAATTATTGTTTTCAATTCCTCTGCTTCTAGTCTTGTGCACGTGTCCGGTACTTCTATTTATGGACCAACAAAAGGTGATATATACTCATATCTATCATGTAAAACACTAAACAAATCAGTGTCGTACTAAAAAATGACTTTGTTTCTTCTTATTAACTGATTGCAGCGGCAATGAATCAGCTTACACGACATTTGGCTTGTGAATGGGCTAAAGATGGTATTCGGGTTAATGGCGTTGTGCCCTGGTTCATAAATACACCACTCGTGGAATATGTAATATTCTTTCGTCTTGCTTCAACGCTCCTTCATTTTACTATGGATTTGACTTATATACATCGATCACTGTATAATTTTCTTATGCATTTTCCATGTATTTTAACCAATCGTGACAAGTTATTAACTTCCTTTTCTACTTTGTTAAATTAAGAGAATATTTTGATAAGCTTAAAATTAAAACTAGTCGAACCAATTTCTAAGATTACTATGGACAGTTTCCTGTTATTATAAGGCTATCATGAACTGATGGTGCAAAAACTTGTATATTGTCTCCGTAAGAAGTTTTAAACTTATAGCCGTTACCAAAGTAATGAAACGTTTACACCATCTCTCCAATTTAACCCGTTATAGAAGGGGATTCTTGGAGCGACGATAAAGTTGTGTCCATTTGATAGGTCGCAAGTTCAAGCAGTGGAATCAGCCATTGATGCTTGCATCAGGGTAGATTGCCTACATCATACCCCTTTAGGGTGTAGACTTTTCCAGACCCTACGTGAATGCAAGATACTTTTTGCACCGGGCTACTTTTTTTGTAAAAGATTAGTTGACTTATTTTGAACATTACTAATTCAAAAAGTTATTCGTGTAATTACCTTTCAAGTGACCTAATAGTAATATTTTTCAAACTGTCGGGGTATAAAAGTTAAATAATAAAATGCATGATAACCTGATTTTGAGTCAATGATGAATTTGATGGATTTATTAACAGTTGGTCAAGGATAAAACATTTTTAGACGGATTAATATCAAGAACTCCTCTTAAGCGACCAGGAGAAGTTGAAGAAGTTTCATCTCTGGTGGCTTATCTTTGTCTTCCTGCTGCTTCCTACATCACTGGACAGGTTATAGTTGTTGACGGAGGTTTCACGGTCGGTGGGTTCCAATTCTAACGGCCAGAATTTTAATTAGTTCTTGTTTAAAAAACTAATGGTGGCAGAGTTTCTACCTTAGTACCTTTGTAATAATGTTGTATTTGCTCATGTTCAGTGTTTAATTTTCTCAAGTGTGTTAATTCCAGTTGAAAGCATTATGAATAAAAGTTGTGATCATGTCAATCTGTTAAATATTTCCTCTGCTTCATTTTGTGCGACAGTGTTTATTAGGCAAGAATCTTCTTCCAAACTCTGGGTGGTCCATCAAATCCTCTAGCCTAGGGTAGTTAAAATAAAGACAGAATTCTCTCCTCTTTTTATTTGCCTTTTTTCTAAGAGAGATGTCGTCCTTCTGTTCCTGATGAACTGAGTCCGCCATCTATTTCATGCTAATCACGAAAAGCAAGCTCTATGTGTCTGATTGTGTCACCAACATGCACCACGAGTTCTTTACTTTTTGAAGGGGTGGAGGCTTTTGTGCATTATAGCACAGGCCGTGACTACCATTTTACCTTGATTGATGTTGTATATCGCCCGCTTGTTCTATAGAAAATGTCACGCCCTGAACCTGGGCCTGGACGAATATGGCACCCGGTGCCTGATTACTGTAACCGAGCAAACCAACTGTCTGGCTGAATCAACATGTGATATCACAACATACTGAAAGCGGAAGATAAACTAACACATGTTGATACACTGAAAGTCCGAATGTTATAAATCAAAGTGTGGAAATACTGACATAGGTTTGAAACATATATGTGGTCAACATTTCTTAACATGAAAAGCAAACGACTGTGTCTAACTGTTACTCTAGTCTATGAAGCCTCTAATGAAGTACTGAAAATATTGACTATCTATAAATATATTAAGACTATAAAGTAATGGTAATGCCCCAAAAGAACTGGGGCTCACCAAATAACTGGTACGAGGATCCTAGTGCTCTGAATCGTCAACCAGTAAATCATTACCTTCATGGTGAGATGTAGGCCTCGAGCAAAAGGGACGTTAGTACATTTGAATTGCATTGATATGTAAAATGTCACGACCTAAAACTAGCATGTTGTGATGGCACCTATCGTAGAACTAGGTAAGCCGACTCTTTACAAAAAAAAACACGATTATTCATTTGGAAGATAATTTCAAGCTGATTAATAATAAAACCTCATAAAGAAAATCTGAACAATGAAAGTGCGGAAAGAAAAGCCTGACATCGGGCTGTCACTCGTCATGAGCATCTAGTAAACACTGTTCGAGATGCTGAGACTAACATAGTCTGGAACTGCAACTACAAAATAAACTATAGGAAGATAGGAGGGAGAAGAACAGGGCTGCGATCACCAGCAGCTACCTTGCCAACTCCGAGAAGAATCTACAACTGGACTAGTCAACAGCCGCTATCCGGTCCTGATGTGCATGGATATGAACACAAGGTGCAGGGAGTAACGTGAGTACGCCAACTCAGTAAGTAACCAATGTAAATAAAGGCTGAGAAGCTGTGACGAGCAAATAAACATATAGTTCATATCATGAAATCTCAGTAAAAGTACAACAGGCTTTTAAAAGCAGAGTTTGAATTAAAACATGTTGTTTAAACTCAATTTCAGTAAAATCATTTGAAAATATTTTCAACAGTTCTCAACAGAGGCTCGGTGCAACAGTGAGCAAAAATAAAGAAATCATAAACAGCCCCTCGGGCAAAACATCATTCATGAACAGCCCCTCGGGCAAACCTCTTAGTCACTCGTATACAGCCCTGGGGCATATCTTATATCACTCACACTCAGGGTACCCGCGCTCACTGGGGGTGTGCAAACTCCGGAGGGGCTCCTTCAGTCCAAGCGCTATAACAAGCCACATCGTGGCATAAAACAATCAGGCCCTCAGCCTTACTCAATCATGTATCAGTAACAACATGTTGCCGCATGCAACCCGATCCCATAAATATCCTCACAAATCAGGCCCTTGTCCTCACTCAGCCATAAACTCTCAAGCCACTTGGGCTCTCAGTAAAAACAGGGTACTCGGCCCAAAACAACATTTTATATGCATCAAAACAGAGTAATAAAGATTGAGTTATAAAATCAATTAGTGTAACAAGCTGAGTATAGATTTTCAACCAAAAACAGTAAGAGGATAGTAAGCAAAGGCCCCTAAGGGTCCAAACAGCTCAGGCGCAAGGCTCAAATATGGAATTCAGCCCAATTTACAGAAACTCTTTCTAAAACACATAATTAACATATAGTTTCAACCAAATACGCAACTTTATAGTTGCTACGGGATGGATCAAGTCACAATCCCCAATGGTGCAAACGCCCACACGCCAGTCACCTAGCATGCGCGCCACCTCAAAATAGTAAAACGATACGAAATCCGGGGTTTCATACCCTCAGGAATAGATTTACAATCGTTACTTACCTCAAACCGGTCAAATCTACTCCGCGATGCTCTTACCCATCGACTCGACCTTCAATCATTCCGAATCTATTCACAACCAGAACAATACCATCAATATACGCTAATGGAATAAATTCCATAAGAAAAACTAGCAAATTAGACCCAAATCCCAAAATCTTCTCAAACCCGGTCCCTGGGCCTACGTCTCGGAATCTGACAAAAGTCACAAAACTAGAAAGCCCTTTCACTCACGAGTCCATACATACAAGATTTATCAAAATCTGACTCCATTTGACCCCTCAATTCCTCAATCAAACTCTCCAAAAATCCCAAGCCCTAACCCCTCATTTTCACCCTTAATCTCCACTATTTACATGATTAAACAACGGGAAATTACCATAAACACAAGTTTTAGGGCTCAAATAACTTACCTCAACGAAGACACCCTTGAATCGCTCTTCAGTTCACTCCCAAAAGCTCCAAACCGAACAAAAATGGTGAAGAATAACCCAAAATTTGCGAAGGGTTCAATTTGTATCTTCTGCCCAGGCTTTTCCGCATATGCGGTCAAATAGCGCACCTGCGGTGCCGCTTCTGCACCCAAATGTCCGCATCTGCGGAAGTCACTTAAAGTCCACAAACCGCACCTGCGCCCCAGGTGTTGCACTTGCGGACCCGTAGATGAGTCTAATTCACCGCATCTGCGGCTCCTCTCTAGCCCTCTAATTCCGCATCTGCGGTTTCCCCACCGCACCTGCGACCTCACACCTGCGGTCCCTACTCCACAGGTGCGGTTATCACAGAATATAGCAGCTTCAGCTGCATTTTCCAAGTTTCAAATCCTTCGCTAACCCTCTGAAATCATCCCGAGCCCTTTCGAAACTAAACCAAACATGCCAACACATCCCATAACATCATTCAAACTTAGTCGAACCTTCGAATCGCTCAAAACAATATCAAACACCAAATCACCCTCGAATTCAAGCTTAACAATTTCCAAACTTCCAAATTCCACAACTGATGCCGAAACCTACTAAATCACCTCCGAATGACCTGAAATTTTGCACACACGTCAAAAATGACACTACGAACCTACTCCAAATTCCAGAATCCCATTCAGACCATGATATCAAAATTTCCACTGCCGACCGAAATCGCCAAATTTCCAATTTCGCCAATTCAAGCATAATTCTACCACGGACCTCCAAATAACATTCCGGACGCGCTCCCAAGTCCAAAATAACCTAACGGAGCTAACAGAACCATCCCAATTCACATCCGAGATTTCTTACACATGAGTCAACATCCGATTGACTTTCCAACTTAAACTTTTAAATAGGAGACTAGTGTCTCGTTCCACACTGAAACCACTCCAGACCCGAACCAACCAACACGATACGAGGAAATACAGCTGAGGAACACATAAGGAAGCAGAAATGGGGGAAACGGGGCTAGAATTCATGAAACGACCGGCTGGGTCGTTACATCCTCCCCCTCTTAAGCGAACGTTCGTCCTCGAACGAGTCTAAAAACATACCTCAAGCATCAAATAGGTGTGGATATCTGCTTTGCATCTCTCGCTCGGTCTCCCACGTAGCCTCCTCCACGGGCCGACCTCTCCATTGCACTTTCACTGAAGCTATATCCTTTGATTTCAACTTTCGGACTTGCAGCTCAAAAATAGCCACTAGCTCCACATCATAAGTCAAATCACCGTCTAACTGAACCGTGTTGAAATCCAAGAAATGGGACGGATCGCCGATATACTTCCGGAGCATAAAAATATGAAATACCGGATGCACGCCCAACAAGCTAGGTGGCAAAGCAAGCTCATAAGCCACCTCCCCAATCCTCCGAATCACCTAAAAAGGCCCAATGAACCGAGGGCTCAAATTGCCCTTCTTCCCAAATATCATAACACCCTTCATGGGTGAAACCTTCAGTAGAACCTTCTCCCCAACCATATAAGACACACCATGAACCTTTCTGTCAGCATAACACTTTTGTCTTGACTGAGCTGTGCGAAGCCGCTCCTGATCACTTTCACCTTGTCCAAAGCATCATGTACCAAGTCTGTACCCAAAAGCCTAGCCTCGCCCGGCTCAAACCAACCTACTAGAGATCTACACCGTCTCCCATATAAAGACTCATATGGAGCCATCTGAATACTCGACTGATAATTGTTGTTATATGCAAACTCCGTGAGTGGTAGAAACTTGTCCTATGAACCCCCAAAATCAATGACACAAGCACGTAACATGTCCTCCAATATCTGAATAGTGCGTTCGGACTGGCCGTCCGTCTGAGGGTGAAAAGCTGTCTCAACTCAACCTGGGTAACCAACTCTCGCTGCACGGCCCTCCAAAACTGCGATGTAAACTGAGTACCTCAATCTAAAATTATGGAAACCGGGATACCATGCAGGCGAACAATCTTTCGGATATAAATCTCATCTAACTGCTCTGAAGAATAGGTAGTACACACAAGAATGAAGTGCGCGGACTTGGTCAGCCGATCCACAATCACCCAAATAGCATCGAATTTCCTCAAAGTCCGTGGGAGTCCAACTACGAAATCCATGGTGATCCGCTCCCACTTCTACTCTTGAATCTATATCTACCGCATAACCCCGAGGGTCTTGTGCATCTCATCAATAAAATCCTGGGGTCTTCCTCGGGATTGGTGCCCGTAAACACTAGAGGGTCTAGCTGAAGAAATCTGTTTACCTTAGAATTGGTGGAATCCCCTTGCTGGCTAGATGAACTGGGCGCAACATTTGACCTCTGGCCTGAGAGGCCACTAGCTGAGTCAACATCTGAATAGCTTCCCTAAGATCCGCATCAGAATTACCAGAACCGGAAGCTGGGGCTGGAGGCGGAACAGTAATACTAATGGGAGGGATAGTAACACCCTCAGCATATGTAGGAACTGGTGTAGTAGTCGGGGGAATGTCCTCACCCCTCGGGTTCTCACCCACATCATCAATTACGGAGTCGACTGCCGCTCCTGGGGTAGCATTGGCTCCTTGACCAGTTCTTGCTTTCTTCTTGGGTGCCATGTACTGAAAGTTGAAGGAATGCACTAGTTAGAGGAGGAATAGTTTCATAATTGCCGCACGATCCAGAATATCAAAGAAGGATGTTTTTCCTAAATGCCCAAGTAGCCTCCAACTTATAGATGTGGTCGACTACACACCAATAAGAAGGACTCTACTAGACACGGCTCCGAGACATCCTAGGACACTTTAAAACCTTAGGCTTTAATACCAAGTTTGTTACGCCCCAACCTCGGGAGGCGCGAGTGACGCTCAATCGAGTGAACCCAACTGAGCAAGCCTTTTGGACACTTTCTAACCAACTCAATATGATTAAGGAAACCAAGCCTTCATTTATTTAGACCGTAGGAATGATCGTACATGCAACACTGTTAGTTCATTTTATATTACAACCCTTAAACCATTGTTAAGTTTCCAAGATTTCATACATATACGGTTTAGAAGAACTAGAGTTTAAAATTACAACACAGTTCATTGACCCATCAAATACCCGTACATAACCCACACAAACGTCTACGGAGCCTCTAAAGATACAAAAGACAGTTATGATAATGCCGGCAACAAGGCCCCGGCTATACCTTAAAAGTGGAAATTTATAACAAAATACATACTGCATCACCCCCGAAAGAAAAGGGGCTCACCAAGATTGCTGAGTGGAGGATGATCCGCTACCTACGATCGGCACTGTCTGCTATGGAGCCACCTACATCCATTCAAAGATGTAACGCCCCCGGCAAAAGGGACGTTAGTACCATGGAATAGTACTAGTATGTATAACTAAACACCATCTCATTAGAAAGAACTATAATACAAGAACAAAGAAATCATAAGGATCAATAAAAATCTTCATGATCACCACATCATCAAATAAAAAGATCATATATGTAACGACCCGGACGGTCGTTTTTAGAATTTACGCCCTGATCCCCTATTTTTGCTTTTCTCGTATTTATTTCTGCTATTTTTGAATTGCCGGGATGTTCGGTTTTGAATTTCGGAGAGTTTTGGGACACTTAGTCCCTAAATGAGAGCTTAAGTCTTGAAAATTTGACCGTAGTCAGAACAATGTGAAGACGGCCTCGGAATGGAAATCCGATGGTTTTGTTAGCTCCGTTGAGTGATTTCGGGCTTAGGGGCGTGTTCGGATTGTGTTTTGGAGGTCCGTAGCTAATTTAGGCTTGAAATGCCGAAAGATGGATTTTTAAAGTCTCCAGTTCGAAAGTGAGATTTCTATCCGAGGGTCGGAATGGAATTCCGGAAATAGGAGTAGCTCCGTAGTGTTGAATGTGACGTCTGTGCAAAATTTCAGGTCATTCGGGCGATATTTGATAGACTTTTTGATCAAAAGCGTATTTTGGGGAAATTTGGAATTTCTTAGGCTTGAATCCATGGTAAATTTGAGGTTTTGATGTTGTTTTAGGTGTTTTAAGGATTGGTACAAGTTTGGACAGTGGCATTAGACTTGTTGGTGCCTTTGGTTGAGGTTCCGGGAGCCTCGAGATGATTTCGTATGGTTGACGGGGAGTTTGAGGAATGTGTGCAGCTGCTGAACTTTGCTGCTTCTGGTATTTCCGCACCTGCGGTTTGGGGACCGCACATGCGATGCCGCACATGCGAAAAGGGAGACGCAGAAGCGGATTATTGAGGAATTGTCAGGAATCGCAGATACGGTTGTGGGACCGCACCTGCGAAGCCGCAGTTGCAGAAAGCTGGGCGCAAGTGCGATTTTTGGTCCCTTAAGTGAGGAACCGTAGAAGTGGTTATGTGGCCGCATATGCGGTACCGCAGAAGCGGTTATTGTGTCGCAGATGCGAGAATGCCTGGACAGAAAATATAAATTGTGTCCTTCGCGAATTTTGAGCTATTTCACCATTTTTATCTCGGCTTTGGAGCTTTTTGGGCGATTTCAAAGAGGGATTTCAAGGAAACTTCATTGAGGTAAGGAATTTGGACTTAAAACTCGTTCCTATGCTATTATCTTACGGATTAGAGCTAGAAATTATGGAAATTAAGGGTGAAAATTTGGGGAATCTAGGGCTTAGTATTGGAGACCTTTATTGAAGAATTGATGGACCATTTGAGGTCCGATTTTGGTAATCTTGGTATGCATGAACTCGTGAGAGTGTGAGAATTTTGGAAATATAAATTTCACCCGATTCCGAGACATGGGCCCGGGGGTGGGGGGTCATTTTACCTAATTTC
The DNA here is from genome assembly GCF_001879085.1 of Nicotiana attenuata. NCBI lineage: Eukaryota > Viridiplantae > Streptophyta > Magnoliopsida > Solanales > Solanaceae > Nicotiana > Nicotiana attenuata. Next base: position 209,834 of record NW_017671920.1, on the reverse strand, counting down.
GCGTATTAGCTTAGAATTTAATTGTAGAATCAGTTACTTGAAGTGTTATTTACATTATGAAATTTAATTGAATAGATTTGGGCCATTTGGAGTCAAATATTCGTGGAAAGAACGTGGTTTCGGGTTGACAATTGAACCGGTTCGAGGTAAGTGGCTTGTCTAACCTTGTGTGGGGGACCTTTCCCCTTAGGATTGATATTGTGATAATTGAAATGCCTTGTACGTGAGGTGACGAGCGCGTACTTGTGCTAGTTGTTGGAAATCCGGTTTCTTTCATTAAAAATAGCCTTGAATTGTGTTCTTTTTTTTCTTGCTTACACTATTTGGGAATTAAGCATGCTGTTAGTCTAGAGAAGCATGTCTACTTGGCTAAATTGCTCTATTTGCCTTAACTACCTTATTTGTATTACGTGAAACATGCTAGACTAGAATTATCTGCTTTACCTTGGAATGAAATTGATTGAAATGAGTTCTTGTTGCTGTTGTGTATTTACTTTGGGACTACGGGACGGTATCTCGGGAGCTCCCCTGTATGTTTACTTTGGGACTACGGAATTGCATTCCGAGAGATCCCCCTGCACTTTTACATTAGAACTACGGGATTGCACCCGGTAGATTCCCCGATACTGAGTATTTATATTCGGGACTATAGATGTGGTATTCCGATAGATCCCCGCACATTTATGAGTTGGACTACGGGACTGCACCCGGGAGATCCACTGGATATTTACATTTGGGTACTACAGGACGGTATCCTGGGAGATTCCCCGACTGTTTTCTGTGTTGAGCTGTGTTGGTTTTTCTGTGATTCTTGTTTCTGTTTCAGTTGTTGTTATTCTCTGCGTCCTGTGATACTTTCACTGCTGCACTTATTTATACTGTTCTTATCTACGCTGTTAAGTTTTTATATTCTATTTAATCTCAGTAGGGCCCTGACCTTCCTCGTCACTACCCAACCGAGGTTAGGCTTGGCACTTACTGAGTACCGCCGTGGTGTACTCATGCCCTTCCTGCGCATGTTTTTCATGTGCAGATCTAGGTACTTCCACTAAGTCCTACCACCCCTGAGGCGAGGCGACTGCTATAGCGACTTCGAGGTATATCTGCCGCGTCCGCAGACCGAGGAAGTCTCTTTCTGTTCTTGCTGTTTAGTATTAGCCCTTCTGTATTTCAGTTCTTGTTAGACATTCTGGAGTTAAAGCTATGTAGTATTTCATAGCTTGTGATTCATGGGTTTCCAGGTCTTGGATTCATGTATTAGTTTTTGAGAGATTAACGTTGTGTATGCCAGGCGGCACTCTTAAATGTTGTTTATTTACTCTACCTCTGTTTTAACCTGTTTTTCTTCTGCAAATTTGGTTTATTTTCTGCATTTTAGGCTTACCTAGTCGTAGAGACTAGGTGCCGTCACGATGGTTCACTGAGGGCAAACCGGGGTCGTGATAAGTTGGTATAAGAGCTCTAGGTTCATAGGAGTCATGAATCACAAGTCGGTCTATTAGAGTCTCGCTGATTGGTACGGAGACGTCTGTACTTATCTACAAGAGGCTATGTAACTGTTAGGAAAATTCTGTTTTGTTTGATTTCGTTGTCGTGCGAGATTTTTGATATCACAATTCTAAACTTCCGTCTTCTATTGTCTCACATATGGTGAGGACACGCGCTACTCGAGATGACCAGGCACCCGCGCCCTCTACTGGAGCCGTCAGAGGCCGGGGCCGGGGTAGAGGTCGACGACATGCTCGTGGTGCAGTCAGAGCACCCACGTGAGCTGCCACCGAGGTACCACCAGCAGTACCAGCCGGAGTCCAGACACCTGATGCATCTGCTACTACTACTCCAGCAGTCCAGGAGACTTTGGCACAATTTATGACTATGTACACCACTCTAGCTCAGGCAGGGTTGCTTCCCCTTGCTGCAGCTACATCCCAGGCCGGGGGAGGAGCACAGACTCCCGCTGCCTGCACTCCTGAGCAGCGAGTGCATATTGATCAGGTTCCAAAGGCTATTCCTGTACAGCTGGTAGCCCCAGCTCAGCCCGAGGAGAGGGCTGTAGCTTCAGAGGGGGAGCATAAGAGGCTTGAGAGGTTCAAGAAGTATCAGCCTCCGAATTTTAGCGGACTAGCCTCAGAGGATGCCCTTGGATTTCTTGAGGAGTGCTACCATATCCTCCGCACTATGGGCATATTAAGATCGAGCAGGGTTTCTTTCACTACCTTCCAGCTTCGAGGAGCCGCCTATCAGTGGTGGCGTGCTTATGAGTTAGACAGTCCGGATGAGGCAACTTCCCTGACTTGGGCTCAGTTTTCAGATATGTTCACGAGGGAGTATGTCCCCCAGAGTCTTAGGAACGCCTGGCGCACGGAGTTTGAGCATTTGCGCCAGGGTACTATGACTGTCTCGGAGTATGCTGTCCGTTACACTGACTTGGCTAGACATGCACCCGCTTTGGTCTCTATGGTTCGCGAGAAGGTTCGCCGGTTTATTGAGGGGCTTATTCCCAGCATCAGATCTAGCATGGCTCTTAATTAGTGATGGATATATCTTATCAGCAGGTGGTGAGCATTGCTAGGAGGATTGAGGGTATGCATGTTAGGGACAGAGATGAGAGAGAGGCCAAGAGGTCTCGAGAGTCGGGCCATTATTCTGGTGCCCATGCCCAAGCTGCAGGTCGTCATGGTAGGGGTCATATGAGTCGCCCCGTTCATTCAGCTCTTCCAGCAGCCAATGGTATTCTAGCCCTACCTAGGCCTCAGGAGCCTTATTATTTACCTCTAGTATCTAGTGCGCCTCCTGCACGGGGTGCTTCTAGTGGCCAGTCCAGCAGACCTAGCCCGAGCCAGTCACAGCCGTCACGTCCTCCCAGAGCTTGTTTTGAGTGTGGTGACACACACTATATGGTGAGGTATTGCCCTAGACTTAGGAGGGGTGCACCTCCACAGACTTCTCAGCCACAACATGCCCCGCAGAGTTCTCAGGCTATGGTCCCAGCCCCAGTTGCCACCCCACCGGCCCAACCAGCTAGAGGTGGAGGTCGGGGTGGTAGAGGCCGCCCTCGAGGGGAAGGCCAGGCCAGATACTATGCTCTTCCTGCCCGTACTGAGGCTGTCGCCTCCGATTCTGTCATCACAGGTACTATCTTGGTCTGTCACAGAGATGCATCGGTTCTATTCGATCCAGGCTCCACTTATTCTTATGTGTCTTCTTATTTTGCTCCTCATTTGGTTGTATCTCGGGATTCTTTTAGTTCCCCAGTTTATGTTTTTACTCCCGTGGGAGATTCTCTTGTTGTGGATCACGTTTATCAGTCATGTTTGGTTGTTCTTGGTGGTTTTGAGACTAGAGCCGATTTATTATTGCTCAGCATAGTTGATTTTGATGTTATCTTGGGCATGGACTGGTTGTCGCCCCATTATGCTATTCTTGATTCTCACGCCAAAACCGTGACACTGGCCATGCCAGGTATACTGCGCGTTGAGTGGAGGGGTGCTTTAAGTTACACTCCAAGTAGAGTTATTTCTTTCCTTAAGGCCCAGCCTACGGTTGAGAAAGGTTGTGATGCGTATTTAGCATATGTGAGAGATGTCAGTATGGATACTCCTTCTGTTGATTCAGTCCCAGTAGTACGGGATTTCCCTTATGTGTTTCCAGCTGATCTTCCGGGCATGCCGCCTGATAGAGACATTGATTTTGGCATTTATCTATTACCGGGCACTCAGCCCATTTCTATCCCTCTGCACCGTATGGCTCCTCCTGAGTTGAAGGAGTTGAAGGAGCAGTTGCAGGAATTACTTGATAAGGGTTTCATTCGGCCCAGTGTATCGCCATGGGGTGCTCCTGTCTTATTTGTGAAGAAGAAGGATGGTTCTATGCGTATGTGTATTGATTATCGCCAGTTGAACAAGGTGACAGTGAAGAACCGTTATCCGTTGCCTCGTATTGATGACTTGTTTGATCAGCTACAGGGTGCTTGCGTGTTTTCTAAGATTGACTTGCGTTCAGGCTATCATCAGTTGAAGATTCGGGAGCCAGATATCCCGAAGACTACCTTCAAGACTCGGTATGGTCATCACGAGTTCCTTGTTATGTCATTTGGGCTGACTAATGCCCTAGCAGCCTTCATGCACCTGATGCATAGTGTTTTCCGACCATATCTTGATTCCTTCATGATTGTTTTTATTGATGACATCCTGGTATACTTCTGGAGTCGGGAGGATCATGAGCAGCACCTGAGGACAGTGCTCCAGACCTTGAGAGAAAAGAAACAATATTCGAAGTTCTCGAAATGTGATTTTTGGTTGGATTCCGTGGTGTTCTTGGGTCACGTGGTCTCGAGAGAGGGTATTCAGGTGGATCTGAAGAAAGTAGAGGCCGTGCAGAGTTGGCCCAGACCATCCCCAGCTACAGAGATTCACAGTTTTCTTGGCTTGGTGGGTTATTATCGTCAATTTGTTCAGGGGTTTTCATCTATTGCAGCACTTATGACCAGACTGACCCAGAAGGGTGCTCCATTCTAGTGGATGGAAGAGTGCGAGGAGAGCTTTCAGAAGCTCAAGACAGCTTTGACTACAGCCCCAGTTTTGATATTGCCTACCGGTTTGGGGTCTTATACTGTCTCTTGTGATGCCTCGAGAGTTGTCCATGGAGCGGTATTGATGTAGGACGGTAGGGTGATTTCCTATGCATCCAGACAGTTGAAGATACATGAGAAGAATTATCCTGTTCATTATCTTGAGTTAGCTGCCATTGTTGACGCCTTGAAGATCTAGCGCCATTATTTGTACGGCATGCCTTCTGAGATATATACTGATCACTGGAGTTTGCAGCATCTGTTAAGTAAAAGGACCTTAATTTGCATTAGAGCAGATGGCTAGAGCTGTTGAAGGATTATGACATCACTATCTTGTATCACCCGGGCAAGGCCAATGTGGTGGCCGATGCTTTGAGCCGCCAGGTAGAGAGTTTGGGGAGTTTGGCTTATTTGCCAGCAGCGGAGAGGCCTATGGCGATGGATGTTCAGGCCTTAGCCAGCCAGTTTGTGAGATTGGACCTTTCGGAGCCTAGTCGGGTTTTAGCTTGCGTGGTCTCTCGGTCTTCCTTGTTTGATCGTATCCGGGGAGCGTCAGTTTGATGGCCCTCATTTGCTTGTCCTCAAGGACAAAGTGTTGCATGGCGATGCTCGAGATGTGACTATTGGTGATGATGAAGTATTGAGGATGCAGGGTCGAGTTTGTGTACCCAATGTTGATGGGCTTCGGGAGTTGATTCTAGAGGAGGCCCATAGTTCGCGGTATTCCATTCATCCGGGTGCCGCGAAGATGTATCAGGATTTGAGGCAGCACTACTGGTGGAGACGGATGAAGAAAGATATAGTTGGGTTGGTAGCTCGGTGGACTGTCAGCAGGTAAAGTATGAGCACCAGAGACCGGGTGGATTGCTTCAGCACATAGAGATTTCGGAGTGGAAGTGGGAGCGGATCACCATGGACTTCGTATCTGGGCTCCCACAGACTTTGAGGAAGTTCGATGCCATTTGGGTTATTGTGGATCGGCTGACCAAGTCGGCACATTTCATCCCCGTGTGTACTACATATTCTTCGGAGTGGTTGGCGGAGATTTATATCCGGGAGATTGTCCCTCTGCATGGTATTCCAGTTTCCATCATTTTAGACAGAGGTACTCAGTTCACATCGCGATTCTGGAGAGCCGTACAGCAGGAGTTAGGTACTCGGGTGGAGTTGAGCACATCATTTCACCCTCATACGGAAGGACAGTCCGAGCGCACTATTCAAATTCTTGAGGATATGCTCCGTGCGTGTGTGATTGAGTTTGGGGGCTCTTGGGATCAGTTCTTGCCATTGGCGGAGTTTGCCTACAACAACAGCTATCAGTCCAGCATTCAGATGGCACCGTACGAGGCTTTATATGGTAGGCGATGTAGATCTCCGGTGGGTTGGTTCGAGCCAGGTGAGGCTAGATTATTGGGCACAGACTTGGTTCAGGATGCTTTGGAGAGAGTCAAGGTGATTCAAGATAGACTCCGTACAGCCCAGTCCAGACAGAAGAGTTACGCGGACCGGAAGGTTCGTGATGTTTCCTACATGGTTGGAGAGCGGGTTCTGCTTCGGGTTTCGCCTATGAAGGGCGTTATGAGATTTGGGAAGAAGGGGAAGTTGAGTCCGAGGTTTATTGGCCCTTTTGAGATATTGAGGCGTGTTGGGGAGGTTGCTTACGAGCTTGCCTTACCTCCCAGCTTGGCAGGAGTTCATCCGGTATTTCATATCTCGATGCTCCGGAGGTATCACGGTGATCCGTCGCACGTGTTGGATTTCAGCTCAGTCCAGTTGGAAAGGGATCTATCTTATGTTGAGGAGCCAGTGGCAATATTGGATAGGCAGGTTAGGAAGCTGAGGTCAAAGAACATTGCATCAGTGAAGGTTCAGTGGTAGGGTCAGCCGGTCGAGGAGGCGACCTGGGAGACCGAGCAGGATATGCAGCTGGTACCCTCATCTTTTCACTACTTCACGTATGTCTCTATGCTCGTTCAAGGACGAATGAATGTTTAAGTGTGGGGGGATGTAACAACCCGTCCAGTCGTTTTTAGAATTTAGGACCCGATCCCCAATTTCTGCTTTTCCCGTGTTCATTTCTGCTATTTTTGAATTACCGGGATGTTCGGTTTTGAATTTCGGAGAGTTTTGGGACACTTAGTCCCTAAATGAGAGCTTAAGTCATGGGAATTTGACCGTAGTCGGAATAGTGTGAAGACGGCCTCGGAATGGAAATCCAATTGTTCTGTTAGCTCCATTGAGTGATTTCGGGCTTAGGGGCGTGTTCGGATTGTGTTTTGGAGGTCCGCAGCTAATTTAGGCTTGAAATGCCGAAAGATGGATTTTTTAAGCCTCCGGTTCGATAGTTAGATTTTGATCCGAGGGTCGGAATGGAATTCCAAAAATTGGAGTAGCTCTGTAGTGTTGTATGTGACGTGTGTGCAAAATTTCAGGTCATTCGGGCGAGATTTGATAGACTTTTTGATCAAAAGCGTATTTTGGGGAAATTTGGAATTTCTTAGGCTTGAATCCATGGTTTATTTGAGGTTTCGATGTTGTTTTAGGTGTTTTAAGGATTGGTACAAGTTTGGACTGTGGTATTAGACTCATTGGTGCCTTTGGTTGAGGTCCCGGGGGCCTCGGGATGATTTCGGATGGTTGACGGGGAGTTTGAGGAATGTGTGCAGCTGCTGAACTTTGCTGCTTCTGGTATTTCTGCACCTGCAGTTTGGGGACCGCAGTGCGATGCCGCACATGCGGAAAGGGAGACGCAGAAGCAGATTATTGAGGAATTGTTTGGAACCGCAGATGCGGTTGTGGGACCGCACCTGCGAAGCCGCGGGTGAGGAAAGCTGAGCGCAGGTGCGATTTTTTGTCCCTTAAGTGAAGAACCGCAGAAGCGGTTATGTGGCCACATATGCGGTACCGCAGAAGCGGTTATTGGGTCGCCGATGCGAGAATGCCTGGACAGAAAATATAAATTGTGCCCTTCGCGAATTTTGAGCTATTTCACCATTTTTATCTCGGCNGGTTGGTCATTTTACCTAATTTCGCGTATTAGCTTAGAATTAAATTGTAGAATCAGTTACTTGAATTGTTATTTACATTATGAAATTTAATTGAATAGATTTGGGCCATTTGAAGTCGGATACTCGCGACAAGAACGTGGTTTCGGGTTGACAATTGAGCCGGTTCGAGGTAAGTGGCTTGTCTAACCTTGTGTGGGGGACCTTTCCCCTTAGGATTGATATTGTGATAAATGAAATGCCTTGTACGTGAGGTGACGAGCGCGTACTTGTGCTAGTTGTTGGAAATCCGGTTCCTTTCATTAAAAATAGCCTTGAATTGTGTTCTTTTTTTTTTCTTGCTTACACTATTTCGGAATTAAGCCTGCTGTTAGTCTAGAGAAGCACGTCTACTTGGCTAAATTGCTCTATTTGCCTTAACTACCTTATTTGTATTACGTGAAGCATGCTAGACTAGAATTATCTGCTTTACCTTGGTATGAAATTGATTGAATTGAGTTCTTGTTGCTGCTGTGTATTTACTTTGGGACAATGGGACGATATCCCGGGAGCTCCCCTGTATGTTTACTTTTGGACTACGTAATTGCATTCCGGGAGATTCCCATGCACTTTTGCATTGGAACTACGTGATTGCACCCGATAGATTCCCCAGTATTGAGTTATATTTGGGACTAAGGATGTGGTATTCCGGTAGATCCCCGCGCATTTATGAGTTGGACTACGGGACTGCACCCGGGAGATCCACTGGATATTTACATTTGGGAACTACAGGAGGGTATCCTGGGAGATTCCCCGACTGTCTTCTGTGTTGAGCTGTATTGGTTTTTCCGTGATTCTTGTTTCTATTTCAGTTGTTGTTATTCTCTACGTCCTGTGATACTTTCACTGCTACACTTATTTATACTGTTCTTGTCTACGCTGTTAAGTTTTTATATTCTATTTAATCTCAATAGGGCCCTGACCTTCCTCGTCACTACCCAACCGAGGTTAGGCTTGGCACTTACTGAGTACCCCTGTGGTGTACTCATGCCCTTCCCGTGCATGTTTTTCATGTGCAGATCTAGGTACTTCGACTCAGTCCTACTAGGCGACTGCTATAGCGACTTCGAGGTATATCTGCTGCATCCGCAGACCGAGGAGTCTCTTTCTATTCTTGCTGTTTTGTATTAGCCCTTCTGTATTTCAGTTGTTGTTAGACATTCTGGAGTTAGAGCTATGTAGTATTTCTTAGCTTGTGATTTATGGGTTTCCGGGTCTTGGATTCATGTATTAGTTTTTGAGAGATTAACGTTGTGTATGCCAGGCGGCACTCTTAAAAGTTGTTTATTTACTCTACCTAGGTTTTAACCTATTTTTCTTCCACAAATTTGGTTTATTTTCCGCATTTTAGGCTTACCTAGTCGTAGAGACTAGGTGCCATCACGATGGTTTACGGAGGGCGAACCGGGGTCGTGACAATATAACTTTCACATAATTTCCATCGCTTTAGGTTGGGACATTTAATACTGTTCATAATTGTTCACAATACCACCGCTTTCTTGCGCGGAGTCCCCATACCCTTTTATCATTCATGCATGCAAGATAATCATTTCTTATACCCATGAACCCACTTGTTAATTACTCATTTTAGTAGGAATTTCGAAATCAATGATTAGGGCACAAGTTCTTGCCTCTTAGAATGAAGGCTTAGTAACTTTACTTGATAACCTTCAAAGATTTGGGCAAGGGTTGAATGGGGACTTGGTGAGGATCAGTTCCTCTCTCTAGAATTCTTCTCACTCTAAATTCAGTAGAAAATAGCATAAAAAAGGTCTAATGGGGTATTTTTAATGAGATGGGGTCGGGTTTTAAAAGTTAGAAAATAGGAGCCCCGACTCAATCTGTGGTCGCATATGCGATCGCATAACTGATATGCGGCCCGCAAAATGGCCCTCAAAACTTGAACATCCTGCCCGGGTATGCGACAAAAATGGGTCCGCATACCTGTTCTGCGGTCGTATAATGCACCGCAGAACCGCCCCTCGCAAAAATTCCAAGGAGGTTATGCGACGACTATGCGGCCCGCATATCCATTATGCGATCGCATAATTTGGCCGCATAGTTGTCCTCAAATTAGCCAACATTCTGCCTCACTTTGCGGCAGTTATGCGGCCCGCATTGCTATTATGCGGTCGCATAATGGGCTGCAGAAATGCGCTCTTCTAAAAAATATTTTCCTTAACTTTTTAATGCACAGATCAATCCAAAAGGTCCGAACCGCGGCGAGAAAGCTCGCCGCGAAGAATTTTATAACTTTCTAACACATATTCCTAACTTGGCACTACGAGATTCGGGTTTTTGAGAAAGAATTTCACGGGGCCTCACACCAATGCCCCAGCAGCGTTCATGCATTTGATGAACAGTGTGTTCCAGCCTTATCTCGACTCGTTTGTTATTGTATTCATTGATGATACCCTGATGTACTCTCCTAGCCAGGAGGAGCATGCCCAGCATTTACGGATTGTGTTGCAGCGGTTAAGGAAGGAGAAGTTTTATGCTAAGTTCTCCAAGTGTGAGTTTTGGCTCAGTTCTGTGGCGTTCTTGGGTCGCGTGGTGTCCAGTGAGGGTATTCCGGTTGACCCGAAGAAGATAGAGGCGGTCCAGAGTTGGCCCAGGTCGTCCTCAGCTACAGAGATTAGGAGCTTTCTTGTGTTGGCTGGCTACTACTGTCGGTTCGTGCTGGGTTTCTCGTCTATTGCATCGTTCTTGACAAAATTGACCCAAAGGGCTGCTCTTTTCAGGTGGTCGGATGAGTGTGAGGCAAGCTTTCAGAAGCTCAAGACTGCCTTGATCACAACTCCAGTTCTAGTTCTACCATCAGCTTCTAGTTCTTATATCGTATATTGTGATGCTTCTCAAATCAGCATTAGGTGTGTTTTGATGCGGGAAGGTAGAGTGATTGCTTATGCTTCACGTCAGTTGAAGCCCCATGAGAGGAACTACCTTGTTCATGATTTGGAGTTGGCTGGCATTGTTCAGGCGTCGAAGATTTTGAGGCACTATCTCTATGGTATGTCTTGTGAGGTGTTTACTGATCACTGTAGCCTCCAGCACTTTGATAAGTGGGTATTTTACCAACTTATCTCGCCTTTAAATTTAGATTTTTGCTATGTTTGGTTGATAAACTCGTATGTTTAATGTCGTTTACTTACATTTTACAGGTTGTATGTGATTTAGAAATGATGGTGAAGAAACCAAGCAATAACGAGTCAAAAAGAAGCTAAAATGGACAATGGAAATCTGCCCAGTGATTTACCCTTCGCGAACGCGAAGGTCTAACGCGAACGCGAAGAAGCATAAAGCAAGACCTTTGCGAATGCAAATTATACATCGTGAACGCGAAGCAGCAGAACTCAACCCTTCGCAAATGCGAAGGGACAATCGCGAACGCGAAGCTGAAGGAAACAAACATTCGCGAACGCGAAGGTGTAGTCGCGAACGCGAAGAAGAAACTGGGCGGAAAAAGTGGGAAGTTCTGGAATTTCATGATTTTGACCCCAAACCATTTAATACACAAACAAGCTGATTTGTAAAACATCTTTGGCTTAATTTTCAGTCTTTAGACTAGGGAGAACATGTTTGGAAGCTAGGGTTCTTGCACACACACTTTGGTCTTGACTATTTGAAGCTTTGGGTTGAGAATTTCTTACTCATTTATGCTCATTTCTTCATTTCCTTGCTTTGCATTGTATATCTAAGTGTGTTGTATTTTATTCAACATTTGAATCTTGTTTATGGAAATATTCATGTTTAATGTGTGGATTAAATATCTTGTTGTGCTTATGTATTGAATGATTATCTTTTATGAAGTGAGTTATTGTTTCTTTAATTATTCTTGTTCTTTAATATTTCCAAAGGGATTAGCTAACCCTAGGACTTTCCCATTAACTTAGAATTAATTTTGGGAAAGATTATTTGGGGTTGGGAAAGATTAATTAACAAGAACTTAAGGCTTTAACCCTCATTTTGTAGATTCTACCTAGGGATAGGATTGAACTACTTGTAGCTATAATCGGGTGTGCTTAATCTTCTAATTGTTTTAGGGATAATTCAATTAGGAAGTCTAGTTAGTCTTTGGAAGAAGCTAGTATAGAACTATTACCCGAGGCTAATTAACATAAACTCGCTCATATTTGTGAAATCGTGAAATACATTGGATCGTTACTTGAGTGTAATTATGTGTGTATCCATACTTGTAGCCATTGATCATTTTACTTGCTTTCTAGGTTAGTTTACATTCCTGCACTTAGCTATAACATTTTCTAAAAACAATTCTAAGTGTTTGGCATTGCATAATAAGTGATAATTCTCTTACATTCCTAATCTCCTATGTATTGTTCTTTGTGGGATTCGACCCCGACTCATAGTTGGGTAAATTATATTGCATGCGACCTTGTCCATTTACTTTTTAGTAGTGGATTTGGACGTGGATTTGAACGCGATGCTCTGCTCGCAAACGCGAAGGTCTAAATCTGGGAAAAAAAATTTGCTCTTCGCGAACGCGATGCTCTGCTCGTGAATGCGATGAGCAATCGCTGGTAGTCCCAAAATTAGCAAAAAGTAGTAGCTTTGCACAGCTCTGCCCGGGACCTTTTTCGCCCATTTCATTGGCCTAAATACTTCCTAATACATTGTTTTAAGTGTCTATATGAGCTGTTAACATTGCTGGTCTATTTTTTAGGTACTTTGGGCATAAAATGGATCCAGAACCTAATAACATTGAGCAAGAACATGTCTTCAAAGCTGAACAAGAGGAACCCTTTGATCATGACCGGTTTCTATCTGCAGCATGTGAGCAGAAATATGATCTTGTCAAATACCTTCGTCCGGGAAAGAGGCATAAACATGGAAAAGGTTGAAGCTAAAATGCCGGGCTTCTACATAAGATTGGTAGAAAGCAGGTGGATTTGTTTCGTCGAGCAACCAAATGATGACAACCACATAGTACTTTTTAAATTTTATGCAAACGCCTTGAGGACCGACTTCGAAGGTACCTTAGTTACTACTGTGCGGGGCGTGCAAGTCCATTTCAACCCTGAGATAATCAACGGAATTTATGGCCTTCCTAATGCTGATAATGAGGTCTACAGAGACAGAGCTAAAGCAGGAGGAAACCAGTGGCTAGTGGATAAATTACATGATGGGATTACCCCGAAATGGATAACAGTGCACAAAGGAGTTGATTCTCATGATTTCACGGCTGAGGTAAAGAAATGTCTCTCAATTATCTGTGCAAGAGTCTTTCCCTCTACAAATGACACTGATGTGACACCAGAGAGGGCATTGATAATTGTTGTTGTCATGGATGGACTACCTGTGAACGTTGGGGAGCACATTGTTCGAGAAATTGAGGAAGCCACTCATGGGAGGTCCAAGAGCCTATTCTTCCCATCCTTGATCACTCGACTATGCTATGACACTGGGGTGCTTAAACGCCCAAATGATGTTGAGAAAGATCCGGGAAAGCCAATGATCCATCCTTTGCTGAAAAGGGGACCCAGTGACAAGCAAAAAAAGAGGAGAATTGATGTTGCATACTCTTAATTTGGGGAGTTCTCTGAGGCCACCACTGATCCCGCCGGATCCTTTGCACCTGCACCAGGGACATTTGACCCCATGGGACCACTCCAGTCCGGCCCTCACACTATGTGCCACTTATCCAGTTTTAATTGGATTTTGGATTTATATGTCACACGAGTTTGCATGTGCCATGTGTGGTGAGATTTGTTATGAGTTCTTTTTCATTATTTGTAGTCTAGAACTTTTCCGGAATGTGCTTCAAGACGATATCCTAGACTAACTGTGTTTAAAAAATGATGTTAGGCCTTCCTTGGACCGTTATTGTGCCTTAAATTTCCTACCCTTGCATATTTTCCCTAGTCAACCCCTTTTGAGCCTTTAAAATTTTTCTTTGGCATCCATGTTACAAGCTTTAACCGTTTATTCTTTATTGATCTAGCTTTTGGCACCCTGCCTCCCTAAGTACTTTGAAAGTGTAAACATAGGCTAAAAGCCTATGTTTGGGGGTGCAGGTTGGAAAAGTTGCGATGTGGAAGTTGCTTAAAAGGTGAAAGGTAATATAAAAAAAATGATGAGTAAATAAAAAAGAAGGAAAAATCAGGAGTTGTGATTAAAGGGAAGAATATGTGTGGAATGAAAAGTGAAAAATGGTTGGAAAATGATTATGAAGGAAGTGTGCTTTAATTGTTGCAAATTGTAGTGTTTAGGGAGGTTTTGAGTTACTCTTATCCAAATTGTGCCCTACCTTCACCAAAAACCTACATTACAACCCTTTAAGTCCTACTTGATTTTGAACCAAGTGTGTCTACATTAGTGGAGAAATACATGAAGGGCAAGCCTATGGTACTACTTTTGTGCATTTGAATATCTTTGTGAGAGTGAGAGTTAACTCTTTCCATTTGATATCCCATTTGTGTTTAAATTGCAATTTATAAGCTGGGATTCTCTCATAAGTGCGAGGGCACATGAATTTTTGAGTTGTGAACTTAATCCAATCTCCATTTGGGAGGAATGAACAAAAGAAAATTATTTGTGATAATGTGATAATATTTGAAGCTTTAATGTCATGACTTGGTTTCTACTTTGATTACTATGGTGTTTGAGCACTTGAACTGAAATGAAATTTGTGAAAATTTGTTGGCGATTCATATGCTTTGGATTAATTGTTGGTAGCAAACGAAGTCACTAGATTGTGTTTAATTTGAACCTTTTTGACTTGAAATGATGTTTGGTATGTCATTGAGCCTAATTGATGATTTCATTAAAGGATGTCCTTAGTTGTTGAATTGCTTGAGGACAAGCAATAGATTAAGTTTGGGGGTTTGATAAGTGGGTAGTTTGCCAACTTATCTCGTCTTTAAATATAGATTTTTGCTATGTTTGGTTGATAAAATCATGTGTTTAATGTCATTTACTTCTATTTTACAGGTTGCATGTGATTTAGAAGTGATGGTGAAGAAATCAAGTGAAAACGAGTCAAAATGGAGCTAAAATGGACAATGGAAATCTGCACAGTGATTTACCCTTCGCGAACGCGAAGGTCTAACACGAACTCGAAGAAGCAGAAAGTCAGACCTTCGCGAATGCGAAGTATACATCGCAAACGCGAAGTAGTAAAACTCAACCCTTCGCGAACGCTGAAGGAATCAAACCTTCGCGAACGCGTAGGTGTAGTCGCGAATGCGAAAAAGAAATTGGGCGGAATAACTAGGCAGTTTTTGAATTTCATGATTTTGACCCCAAACCATTTAATACACAAACCAGCTCATTTGTAAAACATCTTTGGCTTAATTTTCAGTCCTTAGACTAGAGAGAACAAGTTTGGAAGCTAGGGTTCTTGCACACACACTTTGGTCTTGAAGATTTGAAGCTTTTGGTTGAGAATTTCTTACTCATTTATGCTCATTTCTTCAGTTCCTTGCTTTGTATTGTATATCTAAGTGTGTAGTATTTTATCCAACACTTGAATCTTGTTAATAGAAATATTCATGTTTAATGTGCGGATTAAATATCTTGTTGTTTTTATGTATTGAATGATTTTTTATCTTTTAGGAAGTGAGTTATTGTTTCTTTAATTATTCTTGTTCTTTAATGTTTCCAAAGGGATTATCTAACCCTCGGACTCTCCCATTAACTTCGAATTAATTTTGGGAATGATTATTTAGGGTTGGGAAAGATTAATTAACAAGAACTTGAGGCTTTAACCCTAATTTTATAGATTCTACCTAGGGATAGGATTGAACTACTTGTAGCTATAATCGGGTGTGCTTAATCTCCTAATTGTTTTAGGGATAATTCAATTAGGAAGTCTTGTTAGTATTTGGATGAAGCTAATATAGAATTATTACCCGAGGCTAATTAACATAAACTCGCTCATATTTTTAAAATCGTGAAATACATTGGATCATTACTTGAGTATAATTCCTCGTGTATCCATACTTGTAGCCATTGATCATTCTACTTGATTTCTAGGTTAGTTTACATTTTTGCATTTAGCTATAACATTTTCTAAAAACAATTCTAAGTGTTTGGCATTGCATAACAAGTGATAATTCCCTTACATTCCTAATCGCCTACATATTGTTCTCTATGGGATTCGACCCCGACTAATAGTTGGGTAAATTATATTGCATGCGGCCATGTCCATTAACATTTTAGTAGTGGATTTAGACGTCATCACATTCAAACAGAAGGTTCTGAATTTGAGGCAGCGGAGATGGTTGGAGCTGCTAAAAGACTATGATATTACCATTTTGTATCATCCGGGAAAGGCCAATGTGGTGGCCGATGCATTGAGTAGGAAGGCGGTTAGTATGAGCAGTCTTGTGTTTATTCTTGATGGGGAGAGACCTATTATGGTTGATGTTCAGGATTTGGCTAATCAGCTTGTGAGATTGGATATTTCAGAGCCCAGTCGGGTCCTAGCTTGTATGGTTTCTCGGTCTTCCTTGTTTGATCGTATCAGAGAGTGCCAGTATGATGATCCTCATTTGCTTGTCCTCAAGGACAAGGTTCAGCATGATGATGCCCGGGATGTGACTTTTGGAGACGATGGGGTGTTGAGGATGCAAGGCTGGATATGTGTGCCCAATGTAGATGGGCTTCGGGAGTTGATTCTGGAGGAGGACCACAGCTCGCAGTATTTCATCCATCCGGGTGCCACGAAGATGTACCAGGATTTGAGATAGCACTATTGGTAGAGGAAAATTAAGAAAGATATAGTTGGGTTTGTTGCTCGCTGTCTCAATTCTCAACAGGTGAAATATGAGCATCAGAGACCGGGTGGCTTACTTCAGCTGATAGAGATTCCAGAGTGGAAGTTGGAGCGGATCACCATGGACTTCGTAGTTGGGCTCCTACGCACTTCGAGGAAGTTCGACGCTATTTAGGTGATTGTGGATTGGCTGACCAAGTCCACACACTTCATTCCTATGAGTACTACCTATTCTTCAGAGTGGGTTGCCGAGATTTACATTAGAGAGATTGTTCGCCTTCATGGGGTGCGAGTTTCTATCATTTCAGACAGAGGCACGTAGCTTACATTTTTCGATTTTGGAGGGCCGTGCGGCGAGAGTTGGGCACTAAGGTGAGTTGAGCACATCATTTCATCCTCAGACGGACGGACAGTCCGAGCGCACTATTCAGACATTGGAGGACATGTTACATGCGTGTGTCATTGATTTTGGTGGTTCCTGGGACCAGTTTCTGCCACTCGCAGAGTTTGCTTACAACAACAGTTATCAGCCGAGTATTCATATGGATTCGTATGAGGCTTTATATGGGAGGCGGTGTAGATCTCCAGTGGGCTGGTTTAAGCCGGATGAGGCTAGGATTTTGGGTACAAACATGGATGCATTGGACAAGGTGAAGTTGATTCAGGAGCGACTTCGTACGGCGCAATCAAGACAGAAGAATTATGCTGACAGAAAGGTTCGTGACGTGTCCTACATGGTTGGGGAGAAGGTCTTGCTGAAGGTTTCACCCATGAAGGGTGTTATGAGATTTTGAAAGAAGGGCAAGTTGGGCCCTCGGTTCATTGGGCCTTTTGAGGTACTTTGGAGGATTGGGGAGGTGGCATATGAGCTTGCCTTACCACCTAGCTTGTCAGTGTGCACCTAGTATTTCATGTTTCTATGCTCCGGAAGTATATTGGTAATCCGTCTCATGTCTTGGATTTCAGCACGGTTCAGTTAGATGGTGACTTGACTTATAATGTGGAGCCGGTGGCTATTTTGGAGCAGCAGGTCCGAAAGTTGAGATCAAAGGATATAGCTTCAGTGAGAGTGCAGTGGAGAGGGCAGCTCGTGGAGGAGGCTACTTGGGAGACCGAGCAGGAGAAGTGGAGAAGATATCCACACCGATTTGAGGCTCCAGGTATGTTCCTAGACCCGTTCGAGGATGAACATTTGTTTAAGAGGGGGAGGATGTAACAACCGGGTCGGACGTTTCGAGAGTTATAGCCCCGTTCCCCCGTTTCCTGCTTTTCTTGTGTTCTACAGCTGTATTATGGCTTAGCGGGTTAGTTGGTTCGGGTCCGGAGATGCTTTTGAGTGAATTGAGACACTTAGTCTCTTATTTGAAAGCTTAAGTTGGAAAAGTTGACCGGATGTTGATTTATGTGTAAACAACCTCGGATTTGAATTTTGATGGTTCTGTTAGCTTTCTTAGGTGATTTTAGACTTAGGAGCGTGCCCAGAATGTGATTTAGAGGTCTGTGGTAGAACTAGGCTTCAATTGGCAAAAGTTAGAATTTTGGCGATTTTGGTCGGCGGTGGAAATTTTGATATCGGGGTCGGAATAGAATTTCATAAATTGGAGTTGGTCCGTGGTGTCATTTTTGACTTGTGTGCAAAACTTGAGGTCATTCGGACGCGGTTTGGTGGGTTTCGGCATCATTTGTGGAATTCGGAAGTTTAGAAGTTCTTAGGCTTGAATCCGAGTGTAATTTGGTGTTTTGATGTTGTTTTTAGTGATTCGAAGATTCGACTAAGTTCGTATGATGTTATGGAACGTGTCGGTTGTTTGGTTGTGGTCCTGAGGGCCTGGGGATAATTTCGGGTGGTTATCAGATTGTTTTGAGTTGAAGAAGTGCAGCTGAAGTTGCTAGTTCTGGTATTTTTGAACCTGCGGTGGGGAGCCCACAGGTGCGGCCCTGCAGAAGCGAAGAGGAGCTTTCAAATGCAGGCAAGGCTGAGGTGGACTGGAAGCACTGGTGCGAGATTAGGAGCACATCTGCGGAATCATAGACGCAAAAAAGAGCTAGAGAGGAAAGGATCACAGAAGCGGGCATGGCCGGCAGGTGCGCACTCGCAGGTGCGAGTATTTGACCGCAGATGCAGCTTTTGGGAGAGTAAGTGGGATCCGCACCTCCGATGGAATTTGTGCAGGTGCGACATCGCAGAAGCGTAAATCGTACTGCAGATGCGGTTTTGCTGGGCAAAAGGTATAAATAGAACACTTCGGACTTTTTCCCCATTTTCACATCTTTGAGCTCGGATTTTTGGAATTTTTTAGAGGGATTTCAGAGCTATCACTGAGGTGAGTTCCTTATGCTTATTTATGTTCAATAAGAGTGTTTCCCCAATGATTTTACACCTAGTTGGTGAGTTTTTGAGGTGAAATTTGGGAGGTTAGGGCTTGAGAATTGGAGAGTGAGTTTTGGGGATTTAGAAGGACAAATGATGTCGTATTTTGTTGAAATTAGTATGGTTAGACTCGTGAATGAATGGGCTTTCGGGTTTTGTGACTTCTGTCGGATTTCAAGACGTGGGCCCGGGGGCCGGGTTTGAGTCAATTTCGGATTTTGAAGTCTAATTTTAGTAGTTTTCTTGTGTAATTGATTCCTTTAGCATGTATTAATGGTATTGTACTGATTGCAGCTAGATTCGGGACATTTGGAGGCCGATTCGAGAGGCAAAAGCATTGCGGAGTAGGATTTTACTCGGATTGAGGTAATTAGCACTTGTAAATCTTGTCCTGAGGGTATGAAACCCTGGACATTGTATCTTGTGACTATTTTGTTGTAACGACCCGGCCAGTCGTTTTGAGAATTTATGCCCTAATCCCCTATTAACTGCTTCCCCCGTGATTATTTCTGCTATTGTGATTTGCCGGGGTGATTCGTTCTGAGTTTCGGAGTGTTTTGGGACACTTAGTCCCTAAATGAGAGCTTAAGCATTAGAATTTGGACCGTAGTAACAGCAGTGTGAAGACGGCTCTGGAACAGAATTTAGTCGATTCTATTAGCTCCTTTGGGTGATTTCTGGCTTAGGGGCGTGTCTGGATTGTGTTTTTGAGGTCCGTAGCTCATTTAGGCTTGAAATGGCGAAAGTTGAATTTTTGGAGTTTTGGGCCAATAGTGGAAATTATGGTATCGAGGTCGGAATCTGATTGCGGAAGTTGAAATAGGTATGTAGTGTTGAATATGACTTGTGTGCAAAATTTGGGGTCAATCGGACATGGTTTGGTTGGTTTCGGCATCGGTTGTAGAATTTTCTGATTTCAAGTTCATTATGTTTGGATTGGAGGGAGATTCGTGATTTTAGCATTGTTTGATGTGATTTGAGGACTCGACTAAGTGCGTACGGTGTTTTAGGATTAGTTGGTATGTTTGGTTGAGGTCCCGGGGGCCTTGGGTGTGTTGCGGATGCTTAACGGGTCATTTTTTGACTTAGAAGGATAGCAGATTTGCTGGTTTTTCTGTTGTAGACATTTGTTCTTCGCGTTCGCGAAGGGGAGACCGCGTTCTCGAAGGTTGACCAGCGGAAGCATCGCGAACGCGAAAAGCTGAGCGCGTTTGCAAAGAGGAAAGGCGGAGCAGCTGGGACCTCAGGAAGTTGCTTTATGCGTTCGCGAGTAAGGGGTCACGTTCGCGAAGGTCCTGGCAGCTGATGCTATGCGTTTATGAGAGGACACTCGCGTTCGCGAAGGAGGAATTTGGGGCAGTGGGATTTTTTTTTCATCGTGTTCACGATGGTAGTCTCGCATTCGCGAAGAACGACGCATCTGGGCAGAATTTAAATTCCAAAAATGAGGGTCTGAGTTCATAACTCAAAAATTTGATTGCGAGCTCGGTAGGAGGCGAAATTTGTGGAGATTTTCGGAGGAAGTCTGTGGGTAACGATTCCTAACTCCTTTTTAATTGTATCCCATTAATCTAAGCTTAATTTCACCATTTAATTTCGGATTTAGGGTGAAAATTGGGAAAATTTGAGAAGATTTCTTAGGCCGAATTTTGGGAGTTTGATCGAGATTTTGGTATCGGATTTGAGTGATTTTGGTATGGTTAGACTCGTGAGTGAATGGGTGTTCATAATTTGTGACTTGTACCCGATTCCGAGATGTGGGCCAGGGGAGGATTTTTGGACGTTTTTCTATTTTCTTGCCTTGACTTCGATTTCTTTAGCTAAATTAGTTGTTTGTAGCTATATTTACGTTATGAAATTGATTTGACTAGATTTGGGCCACTCTGAGTTGGATACTCGTGGCAAGAGCGTGATTTCGGATTGATTTGAGCTTGGTTTGAGGTAAGTGGCTTGCCTAACCTTGTGTGCGGGAACTCCCATTACGATTTTGGTACTGTTGTTATACGAATGCCGTGTGCGTGAGGTGACGAGTGCGTACACGTGCTAATTGTTAAAAACCCCCATTTTCTTTAAATAAATATCTGCTTTTTTCCTGTAATTGAGAAATACTAGTTCATGTAGCCTCCTGCTTAGCTGAGGAAAGCCTACGTGCCTTAATTGTCTTATCTGCTTTATCTGTTTACTTGGATTCCGTGCAGCATGTTTTGGGTCGGAATTACGTATTTCTTTGATGCTAACTTGAATAGAACTTATACTTTCTGGCTGAGACTGTTGTGTATATTGATTTGGCTGCGTATTTACTTTGGGACTACGGAACGGTATTCCGGGAGATTCCCCCCCCCCCCGGCCTGCTTATTTTGGGACTACGGAACGTTATTCCCGGAGATCCCCTGTACATTTATATTTGGGACTATGGGACGGTATCCCGGGAGATCCCCTTGCACATTTACGATTTGGACTAAGGGACGGTATCCCGGGAGATCCTCTATACATTTACGTTTGGGACTACGGGATGTCATCCTGGGAGATCCCCTGTTGCTATTTTTGTGTACTGAGTTATTCTTTCTGTGATTCTATTTTTCATTGACTGTTAGTAATTTTAACTATACTGTCATATTTCATACAGTTTTACCATGTTATATATGTTTAACTAGTAGGACCATGACCTAATCTCGTCACTACTCGTCCGAGGTTAGGCTTGGCACTTACTGGGTACCGCTGTAGTGTACTCATGCTCTTTCCTGCACATGTTTTTCGTGTGCGGATCTAGGTTCTTCGTCTCAGCCATACTATCCGTAAGTGAGGCGATCCAGAGACTTCGAGGTATATCTGCCGCGTCCGCAAACCTAGAAGTCCCTCTCCATTCTCCCTTCACTTATAAACTTCCTGTATTTTCCTTCGTTTAGACTTCTGGAGTTAGAACACTATGTTTTTCTTTGGCTTGTGATTCATGAGATTCCGGGTTTTGGGAGTGCTATGTTCAGTGGAGAGTGTTATTATTGTATATGCTGAGCGGCATTTTAAACACTTTATTTATATTTACTTGTTAGTTGGCTAGTTTTGTATCTTTAATTTATTTTTTCGCAATTTGTTAGGCTTACCTAGTCGTACAGACTAGGTGCCGTCACGATAGTTCACGGAAGGAGAACTTGGATCGTGACAAGTTGGTATCAGAGCTCGAGGTTCATAGGAGTCATGAATCACAAGCCGGTTTGTTAGAGTCTCGCGGATTGGTACGGAAACATCTGTACTTATCTTCGAGAGGCTATGTAACTGTTAGGAAAATTCCACTTCATTTTATTTCCATGTCGTGCGAGATTATTTATGTCGAAATTCTAAACCTCTGTCTTTTCTTCTCTCACTGATGGTGAGGACACGTGCTACCGGAGATGACCAGGCACCCACGCCTCCTGCTAGAGCTGTCAGTGGCCGGGGCCGGGTAGAAGCCGAAGATGCACACGTGGTACAACCAGAGCACCCACGCGAGCTGCTACAGAGGAACCACCAGCAACTCCATCCGGAGCCCAGACGCCTGATATGCCTGCTACTACTACTCCAGCTCTCTAGGAGCCCCTTGCACAGTTCATGAGCATGTACACCACTTTAGCTCAGGCAGGGTTGATTCCCCTTACTGCGACCACATCTCACGTCGGTGGAGGAGCACAGACTCCCGTCGCCCGCACTCCAAAGCAGTGGGTTCAGGTTGATCAGATCCTAGAGGTTATACCGGTATCGCCTATAGCCCCAGTTCAGCCCGAGGATAGGGTAGTAGCTTCAGAGGAGGAGCAGCGAAGGCTTGAGAGGTTCAAGAAGTACTAGCCTCCTATATTCAGTAATCTAGCATCAGAGGATGCTCAGGGATTTTTGGAGGAGTGCCACCGTATCCTCCGCACTATGGGTATATCAGGGTTGAGTGGTGTTTCTTTCACTGCCTTCCAACTTCGAGGAGCAGCCTATCAGCAATGGCGTACTTTTGAGTTGGATAGTCCAGCTAAGGCAGATTCCCTCTCATGGACCCAGTTTTCATATATGTTTTTGAAGGAGTATGTCCCTCACAGCCTCAGGGACGCATGGCGCGTGGAGTTTGAGCATTGCGCCAGGGAACCATGACTGTTTCAGAGTATGCTGTCCGTTTCAGTGACTTGGCTAGGCATGCACCGGCCTTGGTTTCTACAATTTGTGAGAGAGTTCACCGGTTTATTGAGGGGCTCATTCCCAACATAAGGTCTAGCATGGCCCGGGAGTTGGAGATGGATATTGCTTATCAGCAGGTGTGAGCATTGCTAGGAGAGTGGACGGCATGCTTGCTCGGGATAGAGAGTAGAAAGAGGCCAAGAGGTCTCGAGAGTCGGGCCACTATCCTGGTGCTCGTGCCCTAGCTGCAGTTCGTCATGGTAGGGGTTATATGAGTCGCCCCGTTCATTCAGATCTTCCAGCAGCCAAGTGTATTCCAGCTCCTCCTAGACCTTAGGAGCCTTATTATGCACCTCTAGTATCTAGTGTGCCTCCTGCACGGGGTGCTTTCAGTGATCAGTCCAGTAGACCTGGCCCGAGCCAGTCACAGCTGCCACGTCCTCCTAGAGCTTGTTTTGAGTGTGGCGACACAGGCCATGTAGTGAGGGATTGCCCTAGACTTAGGAGGAGTGCACTTCCACAAACTTCTCAGCCACAGCGTGCTCCGCAGAGTTCCCATGCAATGATTACAGCACCAGTTGCTACCCCACCTGCTTACCGAGCTAGAGGTGGACGTTGGGGAGGTAAAGTCGCCCTAAAGGGAGAGGCCAAGCCAGATACTATGCCCTTCCTGCCCGTACTGAGGCTGTTGCCTCTAATTCTGTCATCACATGTATTTTTTCGGTTTGTCATAGAGATGCATCAGTTCTATTCGATCCAGGCTCCACTTATTCTTATGTGTCCTCTTATTTTGCCCCGCATTTGGGCGTGTCTAGGGATTCTTTGAATTCCCCTGTTTATGTTTCTACCCCTATGGGAGATTCTCTTATTGTGGATCGCGTTTATCAGTCGTGTTTGATTGTTCTTAGTGGTTTTGAGACCAAAGCCGATTTATTATTGCTCAGCATAGTAGATTTTGATATTATCTTGGGCATGGACAGGTTGTTGCCCTATTATGCTATTCTTGATTGTCACGCCAAGACCGTGACGCCGGCTATGCTAGGTGTATTGCGATTAGAGTGGACGGTTACCTTAGATCACACTACCAATTCTTAAAGCTCAGCGAATGGTTGAGAAGGGGTGTGACGCTATCTAGCTTATGTGAAAGATGTCAGTATTGATACCCCTACAGTTCATTTAGTCTCGGTAGTGCGGGATTTCTCTGATGTGTTTCTAGCTGATCTTCCGGGCATGCCGCCCGATAGAGATATTAATTTTGGCATTGATTTGTTGCCGGGCACTCAGCCCATTTTTATTCCTCCTTACCGTATGGCTCCTCTTGAGTTGAAGGAGTTAAAGGATCAGTTACAGGAATTTCTTGATAAGGGATTTATTCGGCCCATCGTGTCACATTGGGGTGCTCCTATCTTGTTTGTAAAGAAAAAGGATGGTTCTATGCGTAAGTGCATTGATTATCGCAAGTTGAACAAAGTTACAGTGAAGAACCGGTATCCTTTACCTCGTATTGATGATATGTTTGATCAATTTCAGGGTGCTCGAGTGTTTTCTAAGATTGACTTGCGTTCTGGTTATCATCAGTTGAATATTCGGGAGCCAGATATCTCGAAGACTGCTTTCAGGACTCGGTATGGTCATTAAGAGTTCCTTGTTATGTCATTTGGGCTGACCAATGCCCAGCAGCATTTATGCATTTGATGCACAGTGTATTCCGACCATATCTTGACTCGTTCGTCATTGTCTTTATTGATGACATTCTGGTGTACTCCGGGAGTCGAGAGGATCATGAGCAACACTTGAGGATAGTGCTTCAGACCTTGAGAGAAAAGAAAAAATATGCAAAGTTCTTGAAATGTGAGTTCTAGTTGGATTCGGTGGCATTCTTGGGTCACGTAGTATCGAGTGAAGGGATCAAGGTGGATCCGAAGAAAGTCGAAGCAGTGCAGAGTTGGCCCATACCATCCTCAGCTACAGAGATCCATAGTTTTCTTGGCTTGGCGTGTTATTACCGTCGATTTGTTGAGGGATTTTCATCTATTGCAGCACCTATGACCAGGCTGACCCAGAAGGGTGCTCCGTTCAGGTGAATGGAAGAGAGTAAGGGAAGCTTTCAGAAGCTCGAGACAGCTTTGACTACAGCCCTAGTATTGATATTGCCTACAGGTTCAGGGTCTTATACTGTTTATTGTAATGCCTCGAGGATTGGCCTTGGAGCAGTATTGGTGCAGGATAGTAGGGTTATTGCCTATCCAAACAGCTGAAGGTGCATGAGAACAATTATTCGGTCCATGATCTCGAGTTAGCTGTTATTGTTCACGCCTTGAAGATCTGGCGTCATTATTTGTACTGTGTTACTTGTGAGATCTATACTAATCACCGAAGTTTGCAGCATCTGTTCAAGCAGAAGGACCTTAATTTGCGTCATAGGTGGTGGTTAGAGCTGCTGAAGGACTATGATATCACTATCTTGTATCACCCGGGTAAGGCCAATGTGGTGGCCGATGCATTGAGTCGCCGGGCAGAGAGTTTGGGGAGTTTGGCTTATCTACCAGTGGCAGAGAAGCCCATGGCGATGGATGTTCAGGCCTTAGCCAGCCAGTTTGTGAGATTGGATATTTCGGAGCCCAGTCGGGCCCTAGCTTGTGTGGTTTCTCGGTCTTCCTTGTTTGATCTATCAGAGAGCGTCAGTATGATGACCCTCCTTTGCTTGTCCTCAAGGACAAGGTCCTGCATGGTGATGCCAGAGATGTGACCATTGGTGATGACAGGGTATTGAGGATGTAGGGTTGGATATGTGTACCCAATGTTGATGGGTTTCAGGAGATGATTCTAGAGGAGGCCAACAGTTCGCGGTATTCCATCCATCTGGGTGCCGCGAAGATGTACCAGGATTTGAGGCAGCACTATTGGTGGAGGAGGATGAAGAAATAAATAGTTGGGTTTGTAGCTCGGTGCCTCAATTGTCAGCAGGTGAAGTATGAGCATCAGAGACCAGGTGGCCTGCTTATGCAGATAGAAATTCCGGAGTGGAAGTGGGAGCGAATCACAATGGACTTCGTAGTTAGACTCCCACGGACTTTGAGGAAGTTCGATGCCATTTGGGTGATTGTGGATCGGCTAACCAAGTCCGCACACTTCATTCCTGTGTGTACCACCTATTCTTCGGAGCGCTTGGCTGAGATTTATATCCGGGAGATTGTTCATCTGCATGGTATTCCAGTTTCCATCATTTCAGATAGAGGTACTCAGTTCACATCATGGTTTTGGAGGGCCGTACAGCATGTGTTGGGTACTCGGGTGGAGTTGACCACAGCATTTCACCCCCAGACGGACGGCCAGTCCGAGCGCACTATTCCGATTCTTGAGGATATGCTCTGTGCGTGTGTGATGGAGTTTGGAGGTTCTTGGGATCAGTTCTTGCCACTGGCAGAGTTTTCCTACAACAACAGTTAACAATCCAGCATTCAGATGGCACCGAATAAGGCTCTATATGGTAGGCGGTTTAGATCCCCGGTGGGTTAGAAGCCTTAAGGCATGAATGCCTTTATACCTTTACGGTGAAAGACAATGAGAGATTAAGAAGATAAATACAATTTTGAACAAGCAAAAGAAGCAAGATGAAGAAGGGTACGAGGCGCCCAGTTAATGAAGGTTAACAGTGTTTATACTTCAGGCAGAGGAACATAAGCTTTTTGAGTTATATTCACCAGTAATAGAGGTATGTACAATTGGTTACACCCATTTCAGCTATGCCCTGTGGGGGCTAACAGGTATAGTTAAGAGAAGGAAGGGATATCAAGATCCGGCTGGGGTTAGGTTAACCCAAATTGGTAAAGGGATTGCTTGCGTTAGTTGACATTTCCGAAGGATATTGTAAATGTGCTAGTAGAACTCCTTGTAAGACACCTAGATGGTGCACTCTATAATATCACAATTAGAAAGGATAAATATTACCTTAGTGTGACTCTCATCCCTAGTATAGCGAGGACGCTGGGCAACCCGAGGAGCCGATGAATGAAGCAAGGAGAGCTAAAAGTAAAAGAATGTTATGTTGAAGATTTCACAAGAAAAGGGATATGCAGAAATATTAGTAGAGTAATGAGAAGAGAGATAAGGAAGCATTATGAATAAGGTGTGATACATGGATAACAACGGTAGAGTGTTACAGAACCTATAGTCAAATGAAGAAAGAGACGAAAGGTGATGGGCCTTAAGAAAACAAAAGAGTATAGGCCAAACAGTCACATCCTCATTTCGAGAAATAAGTTCGCGACTCTAATGTGATTAACAGAGGAAAAGGTAGACCTTAGAGTATAGAAATCAGTATGGACTGGTGAATAAGATAAACTAAACATGAATAAGGAATTGAGTGATTTGATAATAGTCAGCATCATACGAATTTTAGATTGCATTCTGGCAATAACAGGATGGACAACAGAAGAAGATCCATGATGAATTCAGAGAATGGTCATTCAGGGAGCCGCTCCCCTAAATCAAGCAATGTAAGCAAAGTTAAGCTTACGAGACCCTATGTGCCAGTTACACTAAGTGTCACCATGCGAGCGAGGGATTTTGTTATCCTTGGTAGAGAAGGATTAATGCAAGGCGAGTAAGGGTCATTGATGATGTGAAAGGACGCAAAAGATGAAGAGGAAAAACATCTATAGCCAGGTCGTCATAGCTTCAAGTCTTAGTACTCCCCTAAAGGGGGGAATATGAAATGATAAAGGAAGAATGCGATAAAAAAATAATGAAAAAATAAATAAATAAATAAGAAAGGGATGAGATCGCACTTATCCAAATGTTACAGATATGCTATGATTCTAGAACATTATGTAAGCTTAACGCCAAGAAAAGGGAAGTAAGGGTTCCTGCACGGGATGTTATTGATAGATAAGGAGCCAGTATGTAAGGTAAGTTAAGACAAGGAAATAACCCAAGAAAGATTACGCAGAATATGGATATGAGAATGGGCCGACAATTAATTAGTAGTTGATTCAGGAAGAGCCTAGTCATGACTAGACAAGAAGTTACGGACAGATCAGCAAATCATGCAAGATGAATGTAGTAAACCCCAACATGAAAATTCAGTAATATCACTATAATACTTGGAGATATATTCAAATAGGAGTCGGGGTAGTTAAAGGTACAGTATGAGTGTTATGGGGATAAAAGAAAGTGCCACTGGGAAGGCAATCAAAATGTCAGTTCAGAAGCAACCCTACAAGCACAAGAGCACGGAGGTAAGCAACTACGGATAATTATAGGCATGGAAGGACGTCAAAAGGTCCGTAATAGGCTCACAGCTTTACGAGGGTCAAGGGTTCTCCCTGAGTACTACAACGAAAGACTAGCTGAGAAAATAAGGAAGAAAGCTTCAGCTTAAGCATAGCAACCTAAAGAGGAAATGATCGTGTAACAACAGTCTCACCCACAACATTATAAGCACTCCAAAGGAAAGTGGCACCTACCGTGACAAATGAACGGGAAGTAAAATTAAAAGTAATACTCGAGATCGTATGAGTTGCACAAAAACTCTGGCACGTGTAGTCGCTAAGATAAGCTAAGTATGGACGCAAGAAGGGGGCAGAAAGACCCCGAAAAGTAATAGCTTACTTTGAAAGAAAGCTAAGATGGAACGAAAGAAATTATTCGATCAATGATCCATAGTTGGTTATGTTATGAACGCACTTAAGGGTTCGGAGTTTTATACATGCAGCATATATAGCCGTAGAAAATTCTAGTATACATTAAAAGAAAGAATTGAGCCAGGTAATAAACGAAGGATTAAATTATTAAAGGATTGTATCATTCATATTCCTCAACGCCCATGAAAGGCTAAACAGAATAACTAATACCATGAACCACAGATCGAAAGCTAGCTTAAGCCTACATAAAGGTTGATCAGAGGGAAGAGGAAACTAAAGAGTGACATCAACTAAGTAATCATGAGTCTGATTATTCGACCCGGACAATTATAAACATCATTGCTGGATCTCCCTTAAAATCAGAGGTACGAGAGAGATAGTATAACAACCATCGTCTATAACGGCTCTATGATAAAGCCAGTTAAAAAAAAAGTAACAGCCTCATAAGAAGTCAGTATGAAGCTCTCACCGGATTGTAGTATTATAATAGAGCTTCAAGTTGTGATGTGAATCATACCTATGTGGAAGGGAGGTTATGAAGGAGATAGAAGATATGATGCGAGATTTTAAGTAAGTAAGGTAAAGGTGAAAAATGTACGAGATACTCAAATGCAGAAAGTTGTGAATGGTCCATACTTCGGATAGAATGCTAGAAGCGCGGGGATCGTAGATCAACATTGAGGTGAATCAACAAAGGAAAATACAAGTTACAAAGTTTGACATGAGATTACGCCATCCTTCTTAAGACGAACGGGACTGAAGGAGCATTAAAGGACTGAGATTTATACCTTAAGGATAGACAACAATAAATTAAAGTTAAAAAAATTATGGTATAACCCATGTAAATGCAGTAAATTCATACGAATGTATAACCAGATCTATGAAATAAGATATGGCCATGTTCGCAAATTATACAAAGTATCGAGCAAAGAACTTCAGTACACCTATAGATGCCAGAGAGCCATCCTATTAGGCCTTGTATATGTTTACCAAGTAAGGCCTAGAGATTGACTAAAAGCTAAAAGCAAAAAGGAAAGATGAATTGGATAAGCGCACTTACAAAGCTAGGGTCATACAGGCTGCATGACAGGAGGTAGCAGCAGTTGCGAGATTAGAAAGATTTTGACCACAAGTCATGATATGAGGTAAAAGACTAAAGGGGGGAATACCCTAGACTTTGCATTTATTCACAGAGCAACTGCTTAAATGGAAAGGAGAGTATTAAGGTATTCCCAAGAGCTATAAGTTATGAAGATGATAAGAGCATCAGTCAACATTCGAGGACGAAACCCCGCAATATTACGATGATGTTACACTTCGCAATAAGTTACGACAATGCTGCGCCCTGCAGTATTACATTACGTTGATGTTACGCTTCGCAATAATAAGTTACGACGATGTTGCACCCTGTAGTATTGTACGTTGAATTTATCGTAAGGTAATTGACATCATTCCCAGGAAAATATTATTTGGGGATTATAAGTGATGAGTAAAATTCGTGAAGGTGAGAGGGGAAGCAAGTCGAAGAAAATGAATTTCGTTGAAATTTGGCATTTTGGGATAAAATATGGCCCAAGCTAAAATATCCGGTATTTATGGACTAGCACCATACAAGGTACCACATGGCCATAATAGAAGGGTGTGCAAAGTGTATTAAAAAATAGTATTTTAAGTAATTCGAGAAAATTCTTAATTATACGGGTAATTGGTTAATTATTGGATAATGAAATATTATCCAATTAATTAAAGAGCCAATTGGATAAAGATAGGGAAAGAGTAACGTGGCAGCCCAAGACTTCATGTAATATGACTCTTGAATTTACATGAAATGTGGCAATTGTTAAAGAAAGTGAGTCATTTCCTAATCTCTGAAAAGACTACCAACAAAGAAATATTGTAACATTATTGGGAAAGGCTTTCATCCAAGAATTTAGTAACATTGTTTACAAAGTCTTTCATCCCAAATATGGTCGTGATTGACAAAGGACCTTCTGCCCAGGGAATATAGTAACGCTATTGTCAGAGAGTTTTAGCCAAGGAACGTAGCAACAGTTTTAGCCAAGATTATCTTGCATAGAAAAGTTGTTGCTTCGAGCATTTCCTACGGATTTTTCCCTACTCCGGGTATGTTAAGGTTATCCCTTCTTTCCTTTTGACATGATCCATACGATACAAATGAAACGAGAAAATGCACAATTTCCATAAATGTCTCTATTCATAGAAGTATTAGAGATATCAATGTTCTTAAATTTTCATGTGTCATTTTTATCATCTGTTCATGGGTCTCAGAAAAACGAAAGTTGAAAAGAGTTTACTTTATGATATTACTCAAAGGCAAAATGGTCTTATGACATTCCGAAATATTTTATTAACGTGTTTTTCATACATTACATTCATGTACATTGACCCATGACCAGATGGCGTTATATGCGCGTATATATGTATGTATATATATGTATATGGGATATGGGAAAGGTTATGGTGTTATATACGCACCACCACCTAATCGGCTGGTATATGTTGATGATTTTGTCCACAGTGGCCAAGATGATATGATGGGATGCCCTCAGAGGCTGATGATGTTATGAAACATGTACATATGCACGACATGACATTCATACGCATATGCATGATACTATAATTATTTCATGATTTACAAAGTTTTCAGACTTACAGGTGGAGTCATTTACTCTATATTTCCTCCATGTCTGTTATGTGCTTATTTATGTACCTTACATACTCAGTACATTATTCGTACTGACGTCCTTTTTGCCTGGGGGACGCTGCGTTTCATGCCCGCAGATCTAGAAAGACAGGTCGAGAGCCTTCCAAGTAGGCTATCAGCTTAGCGGAAGATGTTGGTGCGCTCCATATGCTTCGAAGTTGCTTGTTTGGTTAGTATGAGTTAGATGCGGATTGTTTGGTATGGCGGGACTCTGTCCCGACCTTTATGAAATTTATTTATTCTTAGAGGCTTGTAGACAGATATCATGTATATAAAAGATTGTATGGCCTTGTCGGCCTATATTCAGTATTCAAGTGGTTATTTTGGTCTTAGAGGCCCATATGTCTTATGTATAAGTTGGCATTACCTGTTGTATTCTACCTATTTCACGAAAGCCTCTTCAGCTCAGTTATTTATGATAGTATGACATGAAAAGATACGTTATGTTGGCACTCGGTTGAGTAAGGTACCGGTTGCCCGTCGCGGCCCATCAGTCTGGGTCGTGACAGGGCGTGTCCGGATTGTGTTTTTGAGGTCCGTAGCTCATTTAGGCTTCAAAAGGCGAAAGTTGAATTTTTGGATTTTCGGGCCGATAGTGGAAATTATGACATCCGGGTCGGAATCCAATTTCGTAAGTTGGAATAGGCCCATAGTGTTGAATATGACTTGTGTGCAAAATCTGGGGTCAATCGGACATGGTTTGGTTGGTTTCGGCATCGGTTGTAGAATTTTGAGATTTCAAGTTCATTAAGTATGGATTGGAGGGTGATTAATGATTTTAGCGTTGTTTGATTTTATTTGAGGCCTCGACTAAGTTTATATGATTTTTTAAGATTGGTTGGTATGTTTAGTTGACATCCCGGGGGCCTCAGGTGTGTTTCGGATGCTCAATGGGTCACTTTTTGACTTAGAAGGATCGCAAATTTGCTGGTTTTTCTGTTGCAGACATTTGTTCTTTGCATTCGCGAAGGGGAGACCGCATTTGCGAAGGTTGGCCATTGGAAGTATCCCTAACGCGAGGAGCTGAGAGTGTTCGCGAAGAGGAAAGGCGGAGCAGCTGGGACCTCAGGAAGTTGCTCTACGCGTTTGCGAGCAAGGGATCGCATTCGCGAAGGTCCTGGCAGCTGAAGCTACGCGTTCGCGAGAGGACCCTCACGTTCGCAAAGGAGGAATTTGGGCCAGTGGGATTTTTTTTCATTGCGTTCGCGAAGAAGGACGCATCTGGGCAGAATTTAAAATCCAAAAACGAGGGTTTGAGTTCATTACTCAAAAATTGGATTGAGAGCTCGGTAGGAGGCAAAATTTGGAGATATTTTCGGAGGAAGTTTGTGGGTAATGATTATAACTCCTTTTTGATTATATCCCATTAATCTAAGCTTAATTCATCATTTACTTTCGGATTCGGAGTGAAAAATTGGGAAAATTTGAGAAAAGTTCTTAGGCCGAATTTTGGGATTTTGATCGAGATTTTGGTATCGGATTTGAGTGATTTTGGTATGGTTAGACTTGTGAGTGAATGGATGTTCATAATTTGTGACTTGTACCCGATTCTGAGACGTGGTCCCGGGGAGAATTTATGGGCGTTTTTCTATTTTCTTGCCTTCGCTTCGATTTCTTAAGCTAAATTAGTTGTTTGTAGTTATATTTATGTTATGAAATTGATTTGATTAGATTTGGGCCACTCAGAGTTTGATACTCGTGGCAAGAGCGTGATTTTGGGTTGATTTGAGCTTGATTTGAGGTAAGTGGCTTGCCTAACCTTGTGTGGGGGAACTCCCCTTAGGATTTTGGTACTATTGTTATATGAATGCCATGTACGTGAGGTGACGAGTGTGTACACGTGCTAATTGTTGAAAAGCCTCGTTTCATTAAGTAAATATCTGTGTTTTTCCTTTAATTGAGAAATACAAGTTCATGTAGCCTCTTGCTTAGCTTAGGAAAGCATGCCTACGTGCCTTAACTGTCTTATCTGCTTTTACTGTTTACTTGGATTCGGTGTAGCATGTTTAGGGTAGGAATTATCCGTTTCATTGATGCTAACTTGAATACAACTGTATACTTTCTGGCTGAGACTGTTGTGTATATTGATTTGGTTGCGTATTTACTTTGGGACTACGGAACGATATTCCGGGATATCCCCCTGCCCTACCTGTTTAGTTTGGGACTACGGAACGGTATTCCGGGAGATCTCCCTGTACATTTATATTTGGGACTACGGGACGGTGTCCTGGGAGATCCTCCTGCACATTTACGATTTGGACTACGGGAAGGTATCTCGGGAGATCCTCTATACATTTACGTTTAGGACTACAAGACGTTATCCTGGGAGATCCCCTGTTGCTATTTCTGTATACTGAGTTATTCTTTCTGTGATTCTATTTTTCATTGACTGTTAGTACTTTTAACTATGCTGTCATATTTCATACTGTTTGACCCTATTATATATGTATAACCAGTAGGGCCCTGACTTGATCTCATCACTATTCAACGAGGTTAGGCTTGGCTCTTACTGGGTACCGCTGTGGTGTACTCATGCCCTTTCATGCACATATTTTTCGTATGCAAATCCAGGTTCTTCTGCTCAGCCATACTATCCGTGAGGCAAGGCGATCCAGAGACTTCGAGGTATATCTGCCGCGTCCGCAGACCTAGAAGTCCCTCTCTATTCTCCCTTAAGTTATAAATTTCTTGTATTTTCCATTGTTTAGACTTCTGGAGTTAGAACACTATGTATTTTTTATTCATGAGATTCCGGGTTTTAGGAGTGCTATGTTCAATCGAGAGTGTTATTATTGTATATGCTGAGTGGCATTTTAATCAATTTATTTATATTTACCTGTTAGTTGGCTAGTTTTGTATCTTTAATTCATTTTTCCGCAATTTGTTAGACTTACCTAGTCGTAGAGGCTAGGGGCTGCCACGAAAGTTCACGGAGGGAGAACTTGGGTCGTGACATTTGGAGGTGACGCACATGCTAGGTGACGGGCGTGTGGGCGTGCACCGAGGGGATTGTGACTTGGTCCGCCCTGTATAAACTGTAAAGTTGAACAACATGTTGTTAGCTATATGCTCTCTGTGTTATGGAAATTTATTGTAAATCATGTTAGAAATCATTCCTAGGCTACCTGTTGGTACTGTTGAGTCCCACAAAGGCCGCGTTACTTGCTGACTTGCCTGTTATGTGCTATTTGTACTCAGTCATAGTTTTTACTTGTCACGACCCAATTTTCCCTCCGTTGGGTTTCGTGATGGCAACTAATCTTAAGGACTAGGTAAGCCTAATGATTGCGGAATAACAACAATAAATAGTAACATCTAAAATTCTTCTTAAATAAATTCTTTACTCAATGAACATTTTCCCAAAACCCGGTAGTACAAGTCATAAGCTCTACAGAGTTTCGCTACCATTTCTAAACACAACCGAATGGAAATAAGTACAGCAGTGAGAATATAAAATAGGAAGGTGATTCCGAAGCCTGCGAACGCAGTAGCATGGCTATCTTGAGTCTCCTCGGCAAGAATCCGCACAACTACTAGCGAACAATACCTGGATCTGCACAAAAAAATGTGCAGAAGTGTAGAATGAGCACACCATAGCAGTGCCCAGTAAGTATCAAGACTATCCTCGGTGGGGTAGTGACGAGGAAAAGTCAAGACACCCACTGGTCTAATAAGTAGAACAAGTATAAGCATAGAAACAACCTAACATGATATCTATATAAAAACTAAGCGATATTGCTAACAATGCAGTAACTACAATAAGGAAAGGAAACAGCAAGTAACAGTGGAAAACCATAATAAAGCTCACAAAAACTGAACAAGAAATACAACCCAAATTCGAAATCAAAAATGCAGTAAGGACAAGTTATAACTTAGCAACTACGGCAGCTTTCACATTAGGTCATAGCCAACCACTTCAATCAATTAGTCAAATCTTTCAGCTGATAAAACAAAAACATTTCGAATCATACTTCCTTCAAGTAAATTTTTTTACGAAATAGTTCACTAAAGATGAATACCTTTCGAATATAACCTTTTCAAATAAATATCCTTCGAATATAAGTCACCCTGTGAAACCTCATCTCATAATCGTATAATACGGGTCTCAATACCTGAACCCCAACACTTGGCATCTTGTGCCCTCATCACACCTCATAATCATACTGACAACTCACGTGCCCAAAAGAGTCATTCTCACATGGAAGGAAAATAAACAAGGGTGTGCGTCAATACTCAGAAATCTCAAGGAGGCTCCTATCCGATAAGGGTGCTTTGCCACGTGTATGCTTGTGCAAGTGTCCTAACATAGTTCATACCAGCTAGTAAGCATAAGGACAAGAACGGACAGCACATATACTATTTACACAAGGATAAGATCAATGAAAACAACAGCTCAGAACACAGTGATAATAACAGGGGATCTCCCAGGATACCGTCCCGTAGTCCCAAACGTAAATGTACAGAGGATCTCCCGGGATACCGTCTCGTAGTCCAAGAGTAAATATCCAGAGAATCTCTCGGGATACTATCCCGTAGTCCAATTCATAAATGTGCAGGGGGATCTCCCGGAATACCGTTCCGTAGTCCCAAAGTAAATATCCAGAGGATCTCCCGTGATACCGTCCCGTAGTCCAATTCATAAATGTACAGGGGGATCTTTCGGAATAACGTTCCGTAGTCCCAAAGTAAATATGCAGGGGGATCTCCCGGAACACCGATCCATAGTCCCAAAGTAAACATGCAGCGCAACCAACAGAAACCACAGTCACAACACAACAGAAAGCTCGTACATCACCATAATACGTAAAGCATCAACAAATGAATATAACACCAGGTAAAACAAGTAAATCAACTTAAGGATTGTAAATCGCAAGGAAACGGCGGAATCTACTCACAAGGCGTAACCACAGAAGAGAATGCTGGCATAAAGGGAACAGTTCAAAAATAGGGACACTAATATATAGCGACGATCCCACAATATACAAGTCAATAACAAGGAAATCAACATGAGTCAAATAGTCCCAAATAAGGGCAAGTCAACAAGGACATAGGTTATCTAACTTCTTTTTAAGATTAGACAAATTTCGAGGATATTCGACAATTCGATTAGGAGAAGATGATCTTAGCTTCACTTAAGACTAAACAGTTTCAGGAGGGGTAATAATAATTCTCAAGTAAGATATGCAACTATGAAGAGGTAGCATGACAATAGGAGAGGCGAAATTCTTAGTTAACTCAATTAGGAGTCAATTAGGCAATAAGAGTGAATCATGAAGCAATTAATCCCAATTAAGCATGTGGAGGTGAAACAAATAAATAGGAAACTCAGTCATGTCAAGAACACATTCCTACGAGTGAATATAAAGACCTAAGAACTCTAAAAGGCCAATTTTTTCACAAATAAGTCCGAGCATGCACTCGTCACCTCGCGTACATGAACTACAATCAACATAGAAGACTCCAATCCTAAGGGGATGTCCCCCACACAAGGTTAAGCAAGATACTTACCTCAAAGACGACAAATGGATACTAAAAAATGCACTTCTCGGGTGACAAGACCTCCGGACGGCTCAAATCTAACCAAATTAACTTCAAAGCACAAACAAAACACATAAGAAACTATTCCTGATCATAAAGTCTCAACCTTTAACAAAATTTAAAAATCGGTCCAAAAGTCGACCCCCGGGCCCGCACCTCGGAACCCAACAAATTTTACAAAAACCGAATACCCATTCCAATATGAGTTCAACCATACCAAATTTATTAAATTCCGATACCATTCGGCCCCTCAAATCATGATTTTTTTCATTTTAGGAATTTTCTTCAAAAACCAATATTTTCTTCAACTCAAATCACAAATTGAATGATAAAAATGAAGACACATTCATGGAATATAATCATATCTAGGTGAGGAACACTTACCCAATCGATTTGTGTGAAAACCCCTCAAAGAATCGCTCAAAACCGAGCTCCACAAGTCAAAATATGATAAAAAATGGTGAAACCTTCGATTTTGGAATATATTCTGTCCGCCCAGGCATTTGTGCATCACGAACGCGGAAGGACAATCGCGTTCGCGAAGAAGGGAAACTGAAGCTGCCAAGAAAAGCCTTCGCGAACGCGAGCTAAGGGATGCGAACGCGGAGAGTAAAGAACAGATGCTTCCGCGAAAGCGAGGGGGGTGGCTGCGAACACGAAGAAGGATAAGGCAGAGCTTCGCGAACGCGAAGAAGGATTTCCAGGTGGTCAGCAACAAAGCTTCGCGAAATCGAAAGGCGGTTCGCGATCGCGAAAGAGGATACCAGAAGCAGAAAACAACAGTTCAAAAACAAGGGAAAATGGCACGTAGCCCACCCGAAACACACTCGAGGACCCCGGGACCTCAACCAAACATGCCAACATATCCCATAACATCATTCAAACTTGTTCCAACCTTCAGAACGCTCAAAACAACGTCAAAACATCAATTTAACATCGGATTGAAGCCTAAGAACTCCAAAAACTCTCAATTTACGCTTTCGATCAAAAAGTCTATCAAACCTCGTCCGAATGGCCTGAAATTTTGCACACACGTCACATTCAACACTATAGAGCTACTCCAACTTTCGGAATTCCATTACCCTCGGATCAAATTCTCACTGTCGAACCGGAAACTTCAAAAATTCAACTTTCGGCATTTCAAGCCTAAATTAGCTACGGACCTCCAAAACACAATCCGAACTCGCGCCTAAGTCCAAAATCACCATACGAAGCTATTGGAATCATCAAAAATTCATCTGTGGGTCATTTACTCAAAAGTCCAATTCCGGTCAAATTCTCACCTTTTAAACTTCCAAAACTAGTTTCCTTCTTCCAATTTGATTCTGAATCATCCGTTAACTGAATTCAACCATGCACGCAAGTCGATACACATATTATGAAGCTGTTCAAGACCTTAAGTTGCCGAATGGAGCTTCAATTCTCAAAATGACCAGTCGGGTCGTTACATCCTCCCCCTCTTAAAACTAACGTTCGTCCTTGAACGTGCCAAGATTCGCCTCGAAGTCCTCAAGTTGTTGAATGCACACTTTCAACATACACCCGCGGGTGATCCCACATCACCCCAATCCACATAAACCTAACGACATCATCTCAACTGAAATTTAGCCTGTCTATCAATACCAATAAGCCTTAGAGCCAGAATTCTCACCTTCCGTCCATTCCCAAAGACCCGATTCTAAATCCGTACCCGACTTCAGTTTCAACTAGCTGGAACCACTTATACCTACACCCACAGAGTACAACCACACAATATACACACCAGGCATAGGCCTATAATAACATTCCTGATCACAATACTTGCCCGAATCAAATCCTGCACCGGCCATAAGCCTCAAATTCGATAGGAACCCATTTCAATCATCCACAACACTGACGATGATGCAATAACCACGAAAACCATACAGCTAACACCCGAATCACCAATTCACAACTAATACCAACGGGCACACACCCCACAAGCTAGAACTCAAGAAGCACAGAACAAAAATGACTGAATATGGAAAGGAAACACATAAAGGAACTATCAAACAAGTCCGTCAAGCACAAATTTTTCTATCAAAACTAATTTACAACACAATCTAACAAGAAAGAATTAAAGCATCTAAAAGAATCAAAAGGATCTCATACTGATATAACTCCCACCACGGTACACAAGTTGGTCTCAACACAGCAAATTACATGAAACAACGAGGGTCCTGCCCTCAACTCTGAATCTCGAGTAGGGTACACATCAAATCAGCTGGAAACTCTCACTAGATCAATTCTGTCACAATTTACAACAAGCACTGGCTCCCACACCGGTGGAGCATAAAATCACAGCTCGTAGCCAAAAATACTCATAAATAACAACAAGCCTACCGAGAAGGACAACAGAAATTTACTACTAGTCTCGTAACTCTCGATAATAAACAAAAACAGACGATAGACACGACTATCACTCATAGAACCTTCCAACAGGGTAACACATAAATAGAGTGAAAATCATGAAACGCACCCATAAGCGAAGCAACAATTAGGGGAACTCACCCCGATAAGCAAAACTGTAATGAACTACGGATGGTGCTCCTCCATAATTAATCAAAATCATACCTGAATGACACCATCTGGCGCAACGGCCTTAAGCCTACTATATGAAACACACCAACGGGTCGGGCCTCCCCCTCTTGGGCGCCCTCTACTAACCGGAATACCTTGTTGTGACACATCTGCCCGAAATCTGGGGATATCCCTCACCATGTGGCTAGTATCTCCACACTCAAAGCAAACCTCTCTACTGACATGGCTGTGGAAACTGTGAAGTTTGGGTACTCTGAAACCCATGAACACCTGAATCATTGTGAAGCCTGAAGCGCAAACCGAACTGGCTGACCCACGAACCTCCACCATGTCGTACCCTGCCTCCAGAATAAGGGTCAGCAGATCTCTCTGGTCCACGAGGCCTCCTCGTCTCCCTGTACTCTCTCCCTCAGAATCTCGTCTGTCCTCTCGCTCCCGGTCCCATATGCCATCTAACCGGCGAGCGGACCCTACCACCTGTTGAAACAAAACATCTGACTCAAACTCTTGAGCCATGCTGAACCAAAGTGACTGAGATACAAACTCTCTCAAAACATCTCTGAAAACTGAACCCATGTAAGTGAAACTGCATCGGCCGATTACCCAACTCATATGTCCACCACCACTGATAAGCCGCTCCGTCAAGCTAGAACGTAGTAAAAGCAACCCCACTCATCTCTACAATACCCATAGTGCTGATAATGTGATAGCACTCCTCTATGAAACCCATTGTGCTCTCTTAAGACAACCCGCTGAATGTAGGAGGGTCACATTTTCTTGAGCCTTGCAAATATAAGTTGTTCTCCCTCGGATGCTGCTGCCCTGACCATGGGCTGAACTGGAACCACAAATTGTGCCGCCATGACACCTGGGACCCGACTAATGGAAACTCGCTCCTCTGAGTGTGGTCTAGTTGCGGCACATACTCCTCGTCGGCCTCTGCTTTTGCCTCTAGCGACACCTTCTCCGGGAGCAGCACGGTCGATAATTGCAGCTCGTGTCCTCACGTCGGTGAGAGAATGGAATGATAAAAGTTCAAACTCCGGGATCAATAAGCTTGCACGATAGGAATGAAAGAAGTGAGATTGTCCTAATAGTTCCATAGCCTCTCGAAGATAAGTATAGACGTCTCCGTACCGATCCGCAAGACTCTACTAAACTCGCTTATGACTCGTAGCGCCTATGAACCTAGAGCTCTGATACCAACATGTCACGACCCAATTTCCCCTCCGTTGGGTTTCGTGATGGTACCTAGTCTTAAGGACTAGGTAAGCCTAATAATTGCGGAATAACAACAATAAATAATAACATCTAAAATTCTTCTGAAATAAATTCTTTACTCAATGAACATCTTCCCAAAACCCTGTAGTACAAGTCATAAGCTCTATAGAGTTTCGCTACTATTTCTTAACACAACCGTATGGAAATAAGTACAGCAGTGAGAATATAAAATAGGAAGGTGACTCCGAAGCCTGCGAACGCAGTAGCAGGGCTACCTTGAGTCTCCTCAGCAAGAATCCGCACAGCTACTAGCGAACAATACCTGGATCTGCACAAAAAAGTATGCAGAAGTGCAGTATGAGCACACCACAGCGGTGCCCAGTAAGTATCAAGACTAACCTTAGTGGGGTAGTGACGAGGAATAGTCAAGACACCCACTGGTCTAATAAGAAGAACAAGTATAAGTATAGAAACAACCGAACATGATATCTATATAAAAACTAAGCGATATTGCTAACAATGCAGTAACTACAATAAGGAAAGGAAACAGCAAGTAACAGTGGAAAACCATAATAAAGCTCATAAAAACTGAACAAGAAATACAACCCAAATTCGAAATCACAAATACAGTAAGGACAAGTGATAATTCAGCAACTACGGCAGCTTTCACATTAGGTCATAGCCAACAACTTCAACCAATTAGTCAAATCTTTCAGCTGATAAAAAAAAACATTTCGAATTGTACTTCCTTCAAGTAAATATTTTTCCGAAATAGTTCACTAAAGATGAATACCTTTCGAATATAACCTTTTCAAATAAATATCCTTCGAATATAAGTCACCCTGTGAAACCTCATCTCATAATCGTACACTACAGGTCTCAATACCTGAACCTAACACTTGGCATCCTGTGCCCTCATCACTGCTCATAATCATACTGACAACTCACGTGCCCAAAAGAGTCATTCTGACATGGAAGGAAAATAAACAAGGGTGTGCGTCTATGCTCAGAAATCTCAAGGAGGCTCCTATCCGATAAGGGTGCTTAGCCACGTGTATGCTTGTGCAAGTGTCCTAACATAGTTCATACCAACTAGTAAGCATAAGGACAAGAACGGACAGCACATATACTATTTACACAGTGATAGGATCAATGAAAACAACAGCTCTGAACACAGTGATAATAACAGGGGATCTCCCAGGATACCGTCTCGTAGTCCCAAACGTAAATGTACAGTGGATCTCCCGGGATACCGCCCGTAGTCCAAGAGTAAATATCCAGAGGATCTCAGGGATACCGTCCCGTAGTCCAATTCATAAATGTGTAGGAGGATCTCCCGGAATACAGTTCCGTAGTCCCAAAGTAAATATCCAGAGGATCTCCCGCGATACCGTACCGTAGTCCAATTCATAAATGTGCAGGGGGATCTCCCAGAATACCGTTCCGTAGTCCCAAAGTAAATATGCAGGGGGATCTCCCGGAACATCGATCCGTAGTCCCAAAGTAAACATGCAGCGCCACCAACAGAAACCACAGTCACAACACAACAGACAGCTCGTACATCACCACAATACGTAAATCATCAACAGATGACAATAACACCTGGTAAAACAAGTAAATCAACTTAAGGACTGTAAATCGCAAGGAAACAGCAGAATCAACTCACAAGGCGTAACCACAAAAGAGAATGCTGGCATAAAGGGAACAGTTCAACAACAGGGACACTAATATATAGCGACGATCCCACAATATACAAGTCAATAACAAGGAAATCAACATGAGTCAAATAGTCCCAAATAAGGGCAAGGCAACAAGGACATAGGTTATCTAACTTCTTTTTAAGATTGGACAAATTTCGAGGATATTCGACAATCCGATTAGGAGAAGATGATCTTAGCTTCACTTAAGACTAAACAGATTCAGGAGGGGTAATGATAATTCTCAAATAAGATAAGAAACTATGAAGAGGTAGCATGACAATAGGAGAGGCGAAATTCATCAGTTAAATCAATTAGGAATCAAATAGGCAATAAGAGTGAATCATGAAGCAATTAATCCCAATTAAGCATGTGGAGGTGAAACAAATAAATAGGAAACTCAGTCATGCCAAGAACACATGCCTACGAGTGAATATAATGACCTAAGAACCCTAAATCGCCAATTCTTCCACAAATAAGTCCGAGCACGCACTCGTCACCTCACGTACACGAACTACAATCAACATAGAAGACTCAAATCCTAAGGAGAAGTCCCCCACACAAGGTTAGGCCAGATACTTACCTTAGAGACGACAAACCGATACTCAAAAATGCACTTCTCGGGTGAAAAGACCTCTAGACGGCTCAAATCTAACCAAATTAACTTCAAAGCACAAACAAAACATAAGAAACTATTTCGGATCATAAAGTCTCAACCTTTAACAAAA
Source organism: Nicotiana attenuata (assembly GCF_001879085.1). Taxonomy (NCBI): domain Eukaryota; kingdom Viridiplantae; phylum Streptophyta; class Magnoliopsida; order Solanales; family Solanaceae; genus Nicotiana; species Nicotiana attenuata. The sequence goes on along the minus strand of NW_017671920.1, from coordinate 166,868 downwards.
TCTAAAAATCGGTCCAAAAGTCGACCCCCGGGCCCGCACCTCGGAACCCAACACATTTTACAAAAACCAAACACCCATTCCAATATGAGTTCAACCATACAAAATATATCAAATTCCAATACCATTTGGCACCTCAAATCATGATATTTCATTTTAGGAATTTTCTTCAAAAACCAACATTTTCTTCAACCCAAATCACAAATCAAATGATAAAAATGAAGACAAATTCATGGAATATAATCAATTCTAGGTGAGGAACACTTACCCAATCAATTTGTGTGAAAACCCCTCAAAGAATCGCTCAAAACCGAGCTCCACAAGTCAAAATATGATAGAAATGGTGAAACCCTCGATTTTGGAATATATTCTGTCCGCCAGGCATTTGTGCATCACGAACGCGAAAGGACAATCGTGTTCGCGAAGTAGGGAAACTGAAGCTGCCAAGAAAAGCCTTCGCGAATGCGAGCTAAGGGATGCGAACGTGGAGAGTAAAGAACAGACGCTTCCGCGAACGCGAGGGGGGTGGCTGCGAACACGAAGAATGATAAGGTAGAGCTTCGCGAATGCGAGGCGTGTTACGCGAATGCGAAGAAGGATTTCCGGGTGCTCAGCAACAAAGATTCGCGAACGCGAAAGGCGGTTCGCGATCGCGAAAGAGGTTACCAAAAGCAGAAAACAGCAGTTCAAAAACAAGGGAGAATGGCCCGTAGCCCACCCGGAACACACCCGAGGCCCCCAGGACCTCAACCAAACATGCCAACATATCCCATAACATCATTAAAACTTTTTCCAACCTTCGGAACGCTCAAAACAACATCAAAACACCAATTTAACATCGGATTCAAGCTTAAGAACTTCAAAAACTCTCAATTTACGCTTTCGATCAAAAAGTCTATCAAACCTTGTTCGAATGGCCTGAAATTTTTCACACACGTCACATTCAACACTACAGAGCTACTCCAACTTCCAGAATTCCATTCCGACCCTCGGATCAAAATCTCACTATCGAACCGGAAACTTCAAAAATTCAACTTTCGGCATTTCAAGCCTAAATTAGCTAAGGACCTCTAAAACACAATCCGAACGTGCGACTAAGTCCAAAATCTCCATACGAAGCTGTTGGAATCATCAAAAATTAATTCCGGGGCCGTTTACTCAAAAGTCCAATTTCGGTCAAATTCTCATTGTTTAAACTTCCAAAACTAGTTTCCTTCTTCCAATTTGATTCTGAATCATCCGTTAACTGAATTCAACCATGCACGCAAGTCAATACACATATTATGAAGCTATTCAAGACCTTAAGCTGCCAAACGGATCTTAAATTCTCAAAACGACCGACCGAGTTGTTACATTACTCGTATATCATCTCTTAGTCTCTGTTATTCTATCTGATACTTCATGTTATTGCTGTTTGGGATGATTTTACCTGATTTTTGAGAGCCCGAGAAACTGGAGAGATTGATGACTGAGTGAGGCCAAGGGCCTGATTGTGAGGATATTTATGGGATCGGGTTGCACGCTGCAGCGTGTTTTATTGATTTACGCCATGATTGGCTTGCCATAGCGCTTTGCCAAAAGGAGCCCCTCGAAGTCTAGCCACCCCCAGTGAGCGCAGGTACCTAGTGACTGCCGAGTGCTGAGTGATTGTGAGGAATGAGTGACTGGGAGGAATGAGTGATTGTGAGGTTGGAGTGATTAGGAGGACTGAGAGATGATTGCCTGAGAAGCAGTATATGATTACATTATTGATGCACACAGTTATCTTATATCCATGTTTTGAAAACTATTGAAAGATATCCTTATCTGGTTTTACTTGAACTTGACTTAAACAAATTGATTTGACTTGAACTACCGGAATTTGGGAAGCGTGACTATTTTCCTTTCTGAAATTATTGAAAATGAACTAAAACTGTGTAGCTCGTGACTATCTTCAGTTCCTTATTTATTATTGTTACTTACTGAGTTGGTGTACTCACATTACTCTCTGTGCCTCGTGTGCAGATCTGGGAGTTGTCCGTGGCGGAGGGTGTTGATAGTCCTCGTAGCTGATTATTGGAGATAGCGAGGTAGTTGCCTAGCATTCGCAGCCTTGTTTTCTTCTTCTCTATCTTTCCTTTAGTTGTATTTGTATTTCAGACTTTGTTAGTCATGTTTTGTTCGGATCAGTTATGTTTAGACGCTCATGACTTAGTGACACCCCGATGTCGATCTATCTTTTCCGCATTTTATTCTGAGTTTAACTTTCAATGGGATTTCTGTTATGAAAAACGACTATCGGCTTATCTTTTAGTGAAATATTCACTACAACATTACGCATCTATAGCTATGAAAAGCACTGTAGCTAAAAATGAAAATTTTCGTGGCAAAACACTTTAGCTACAATATTTTTTTCCGTAGCATGCGTAGCAAAATGTAGCGTAAAAGTCAGCTACACACTTTATATGATCCGTGGCTAAGGACTAATACTTATTGCCACGGAAATTTTTTATGTTGTAGCGATGATGGTAAAAGGTTTTTGCTACAAAAAATATATTTATAGCAAGTGATTTTATTCTTTTGCCACGACGAACAAATTTGTAGCTATCTTCATATTGTAGCCACGAAATGTTGTGTTGTAGCAAAAGATTTAATTTATTTGCTATGCAAACTCAAATTTTGTGGCTATTTCTAGAGCTTAGTCTCGTGGCAATAATACTCATATTCAGCTACAATTTAAAAACTCCGTAGCTATGAATTGAAGTATTTGCCATAAACCTTTTCATATTGTAGCTAATATTCCATACTTTTAGCCATGAAATATATAGAACTATAGCAAATAATTTTCATCATTTGCTACGGAAAGTGAAAATGAATAGCCATGTTCTTGATACGTGGCTATTGTAGAAGTATATGTTTAGCTACAAATTGAAAAACCCATAGCTAATATTCCATTCTCTTTTGCCATGAAGCATAAAATCGTAGCAATAAATTTTCTTCATTTTTGCTATGGAAATAAAAATATATAACTACGTTTTTATTATGTGGCAATATATATGTTTAGCTACAAATTTAAAAATTTATTGCTACTAATTAAAAAATTGCCACAAGCATTATTAGCCACAATAATTCATATAAAGCCTATTTAGAAATACAATCAAATTTTGACAGTGAAACACATAGGCAACTATAGCATAAGATCTTCAATTACGTAATAAACACAATATATTAATAAACAAAATTTAACAAAGGTTCAACAATATCATTCCAAATATTAAAACATCATTTGAAACATATCAATAAGCTTTGACAAGAGGAAAAACATTATTCATGTGCCCGTCGACCTTGATGCTTTTATAACTCCCCCACAGGCTGCAATAACAATAGAGATAAAAAAAAGGAAATAACTAAATGATTCAATGAAGTATTTTTTATATGAAAAATTAAATTTTATTTTTAATATGAATATTACCTAAAAGAAATCACATATATACTAAATTACTAATATAAAAAGATAGTAATAAAAGTCTAATAAGTTACTTACCGTTAGATCTGTATCAATTTGTTGTAGACCTTGTGCTGCAAGTATCATTCCAAATTTTTTTTCACATTGTTTATTCATCTCTGCTAGTTGATTATTCATATCTTTCTTGATTTCTTCAACTTGTTCCTTAGCTTCCCTTTTAACTTCTTCCACACGCTCATTTGCCTCTTTTCTGGTCAATTCTAGTTGCTTTATAAGTTGTACTTTTGTTGGTCTACCACCAAAATATTCACAGATATTTTTTCCGGGGCCATACGCACGAAGATATCCATTTTTTTCGGCCCCCAGTACTTTTTCGAAGATATCATCATCATTTAAAGAAATTTCTCCTTCTTTTTGCTGCTTTTTAAATTGGTCAAATTGGTCCTACAATCAAAAAATGCAAATCAATCAAATATAAGTACAAATGTGTAATATAAAAGGAGATAAAAAGAAAAGAGAACACATTGACATTACAATAACATCTTGTTGAAAAGAATCAACTTGTTTTCCTTTTTTTCTCTTGCGGGATTCCATAAAAACTTCAACACGAGAAGGAGCTTTTCCATTTTCTTGCTCCTGCGAAAAAATAATCATTATCATTAAATGAATAAAATATGTGAATATAGTTATTCTAAATTTGTTCTAAAAATATTATTACAGCGTTCATACCATTTCGTATCTAAGTCTTGCATAACTTTTGGTCCCAATATATGGAGGCAAGGAACGTTTCGATCTATTTGTCTTGTTTTGTGTGCTCTTCTTCTAAATAAAAATTAAAAAAAAAATTAAGAACATTAGTTACTAAAGAAAAGCCAGTGATAAAAGAGAGCTTAAATATGCCCTTGGATTTACTCATAAGAACTAGCAAATCGAATATGAAATACAAAGACAATAAAAGTATCATGCTCTTATATAAGGAAATGTTAGTGATAAAAAGAGAGCTTAATTTTATTTGGAATCCAAACTATGGATCACAAAAATAATAATTCAGAGTAAAACAGTTTTAGTTATCTCAAACACGCCCATAATTAATTTTCCTAAATAAACTTGAGATCCTCAAAATATGAAACACATAATAATAAAAAGGCAGAAATAAATTAATTTACAATTTAAATACCTGAAAGTCGGCATCACTCCAAAGATTGACCAAATATTTCCATTCATCTGCGGCAACAAGTTTAGGCTTGTTTCGTAGGCGAAGTTGGTAATTTGCTTTTGAATCAAAATACTTCTTCTTCAACTTGTACCTATAGTCTCTATAGAGGTCACTCATTTTGCTAAGAATTGCGCTTTTTCTTCCCTCGGGCATATCAAAATTAAACTTTTCCTATATAAAAAAAATACAATCAAAGTTTATAATCATATATTCTAGTAATTGTTAAACCATAAGAAATTATAAAATATTATAAATTATTAGTTTGTTAGTTTTTCTTACCAAGATAATTTCCCACATATGGTGGATCTTATCTTGCTCAATCTCTTTCCAACCATTTACCTTTAAAGGGCAACAAGTTCGGCTTCTAACTGTTTGTCCCAAAAACCAAATTAATTTGCTTGCATTCTCACCGATAGCTTGATGATCTTCATCAAATTTCACGGTAATTTTTGTCCCTCCTGTAAGTTAATTATTTTCACACACCGTGTAGGACCTCTAGTTTTTCTTTTACACCGCGTTGGAACCTACGAAGGTTAAATAAATAACGTCGAGTAAAAATATCGATAGAAGTAATTAAGATCAATAAAAATAGTGATTACCTGCTGAATTTGCTGATTCATGTGCTCCTACAACTGATTCTGTCACCTCTTCAGACTCATTACCCCTAGAACTATTTTCTCCAAGAGAAGTACTCATAAAAATATCATTTTTCAGCAGTGTATAAATCTCAATAGGCCTTTCTTTATGCATTCTATAACTAACAAGCATGTTTTTAATATCTTCATCGTCATGACATTCAACTAGCCCATCATAATCACTAATAATTCTATCACCTCTCAAATAAAAGAACTTGTCTCCCTCACAAATATTGAAGTTACAATACTCTTTTAAGTCATCCAATAGGTCAAAGAAAGATATAAAATCAACATCAATGTTTGTTTTCTTCAAATGACCACCTACATATTTTCTAGAAGGGGAGAATACAAAATGGCCACCATAGTGATAGCTAATTTCTTTCTCCCTTATCATGTCCGCGCTTCCTAAAAAATTATTGAAGATGAATTAGCTAAATATGAATAAACAAAGACACAAATTTATATAATGTGAAAAAAGATTTAATGACAAATTTAATATTACACAATAATCATATTACAATTACCCGGATAAACAAGTTCTTCTACAGGTTGCGTGAGCAAGTTTTCGTCAATAGACGATTTCTTAGAACTCTTAACAGGTTCCGAGTCACGATTATCAGTCAAGAGATTAGTTTTTTTTCAAAAATCATTCTTACCCATGTCTGGTTACAAATAAAAATTTGTAAGACACTAAAATAAATTATCATAAATACAAATATAAATGATATTTTCTGTAAGTACTTAGTAGCCAACTTCTTAACAAAGTTGAACCAAAAAGTAAAAAAAGGGATATATCCGATAATCTAAGAACAAGAAAATTTGCCTAAGTCTACAAAATTAAACAAAATAACATAAATTTAAATGCATAATGCTTAACTTGGAACAGAGATATAGGAAGAAATTAGAACCTTTGCTTCTAGTGATGACAAGTTGATTCAGACAAGTAATAAAAAATCTGCACCTCACTTTTTGGCTTTCTTTTGTGCTTTTAGTGTTTTAAGGTTTTTTTGCTCTCTAATCTTTCTATAGGAAAGGAACAGCATATTACTCTCTAATAGAATTAGGAGGCTTTAATTTAGGCACACAATATTTAGAGGGAAATAATATGGAGGGAATTTTTTTGTTTTTGTTAATTCACGTATTTCAAAAAGAGAATTCATGTTTCCCTCCTAATAATCAATAACCACAAAAAAGAAGCTCCGTATTTTTTTAAGTATAACAAATTATTATTTGACGGCAATTTTGTTCCTTTTCGAAATATAGTTTCCTTTTTTTATTTATGTTTAGGATACTTTGTTTTTCTAAAAAGTTATTCTAATATTTTGGCAAAAAAAAACCTAAGCTTAATGAACATATTTCAAAGGAATTAAATTAACAATAAAATTTTGTTAGAGAATCCTTTGGTACCGTTTGGTTGTCAGAAAAGGAAGGTGAAATTGTTGAAAGATTTCCTTTTTTCTTTTTTGGTTTGTTGAGCAGCAAAGTTTTAGGAAAAAATATCTCACGGCAAAAGTTGGGACAATTTCCTTCTTACCATTTCAAAGGACACATTGAACATTACAATAACATCTTGTTGAAAAGCATCAACTTGTTTTCCTTTTTTTCTCTTGCGGGATTCCATAAAAACTTCAACACGAGAAGGAGCTTTTCCATTTTCTTGCTCCTCGCGAAAAATAATCATTATCATTAAATGAAATAAAATATGTGAAAATATAGTTCTAAATTTGTTCTAAAAATATTATTACAGCTTCATACCATTTCGTATCTAAGTCTTGCATAACTTTTGGTCCATATATGGAGGCAAGGAGACGTTTCGATCTATTTGTCTTTTTGTGTGCTCTTCTTCTAAATAAAAAATTAAAAAAAAAATTAAGAACATTAGTTACTAAAAGAAAGCCAGTGATAAAAGAGAGCTTAAATATGCCCTTGGATTTACTCATAAAAACTAGCAAATCGAATATGAAATACAAGATCACTACAACATTACGCATCTATAGCTATGAAAAGCACTGTAGCTAAATATGAAAATTTTCGTGGCAAAACACTTTAGCTACAATATTTTTTTCCGTAGCATGCGTAGCAAAATGTAGCGTAGCTAAAAGTCAGCTACAGACTTTATATGATCCGTGGCTAAGGACTAATACTTATTGCCACAGAAATTTTTTATGTTGTAGCGATGATGGTAAAAGGTTTTTGCTACAAAAAATATACTTATAGCAAGTGATTTTATTCTTTTGCCACGACGAACAAATTTGTAGTTATCTTCATATTGTAGCCACAAAATGTTGTGTTGTAGCAAAATATTTAATTTATTTGCTATGAAACTCAAATTTGTGGCTATTTCTAGAGCTTAGTCTCGTGGCAATAATACTCATGTTTAGCTACAATTTAAAAACTCCGTAGCTATAAATTGAAGTATTTGCAATAAACCTTTTCATATTGTAGCTAATATTCCATACTTTTAGCCATGAAATATATAGAACTATAGCAAATGATTTTCATCATTTGCTACGGAAAGTGAAAATGAATAGCCATGTTCTTGATACGTGGCTATTGTAGAAGTATGTGTTTAGCTACAAATTGAAAAACCCATAGCTAATATTCCATTCTCTTTTGCCATGAAGCATAAAATTGTAGCAATAAATTTTCTTCATTTTTGCTATGGAAATAAAAATATATAGCTACGGTTTTTATTATGTGGCAATATATATGTTTAGCTACAAATTTAAAAATTTATTGCTACTAATTAAAAAATTGCCACAAGCATTATTAGCCACAATAATTCATATAAAGCCTATTTAGAAATACAATCAAATTTTGACAGTGAAACACACAGGCAACTGTAGCATAAGATCTTCAATTACGTAATAAACACAATATATTAATAAACAAAATTTAACAAAGGTTCAACAATATCATTCCAATATTAAAACATCGTTTGAAACATATCAATAAGCTTTGACAAGAGGAAAAACATTATTCATGTGCCCGTCGACCTTGATGCTTTTATAACTCCTCCACAGGCTGCAATAACAATAGAAAAAAAAAACAAATAACTAAATGATTCAATGAAGTATTTTTTATATAAAATATTAAATTTTATTTTTAATATGAATATTACCTAAAAGAAATCACATATATACTAAATTACTAATATAAAAAGATAGTAATAAAAGTCTAATAAGTTACTTACCGTTAGATCTATATCATTTTGTTGTAGACCTTGTGCTGCAAGTATCATTCGAAATTTTTCTTCCCATTGTTTATTCATCTCTGCTAGTTGATTATTCATATCTTTCTTGATTTCTTCAACTTGTTCCTTAGCTTCCCTTTTAACTTCTTCCACACGCTCATTTGCCTCTTTTCTGGTCAATTCTAGTTGCTTTATAAGTTGTACTTTTGTTGGTCTACCACCAAAATATTCACTGATATTTTTTCTGGGGCCATACGCACGAAGATATCCATTTTTTTCGGCCCCGAGTACTTTTTCAAAGATATCATCATCATTTAAAGAAATTTCTCCTTAGAAAATAGGAAACAGAATACAATAAACAGATATGGGAAACTATACTGAACATTACGCTGTTGCGGCGCGCAATCCGATCCAAACAACATAACCATGGCGGTGTGCCAACCGATCCAAACGACATAACCATGGCGGCGTGCCAACCGATCCAAATAACATACCCATGGCGGCGTGCCAACCGATCCACACGTAGAACTCACATAAGGAGATATACATCGAGCTAAATTTGCTCATTACAACAGCATGCCAAATATCGGTCATAAGCACGCTAAGTGCATAATACCATCCCTGAGGGAGCATATAGCGTCATAAGCTACAAAACTCAAGCACAACTAGGGTGCGATATACAGACTGAATCTCAAGAGCCATCATGTTCATAGTACATCATCTCTGCACGGATCTTCAACACATAAGAAATTTCTCAAGCCGTCTCGCAACTCTCACGGTGCTATGCATCACTACATGGAATGTCTGACAACGAAATAACACCCTGACTACCCCATAAGGAGCGCATTACTGAAATGAACACAACTGGACTGACATAGAGCCCAAATTCACATTTACACCCATCCCCCAACCTCAAGTCGATCCTGATCATACCAAACTAAGCCAATAACCTTTCAAAGGTCCATACAAATTTTTCCTCTTCTCATAACACACAAGGACCACCATCATAACCGGAGCGAACCTCCACAGTCCATAACCCAATAAACAGAGTGCCCTCCGGGCATAAATTCTCAAATTAATGATATTATCACAATCCTCATACTTGGTCTAGATCTTAAAGATATCATCATCATTTAAAGAAATTTCTCCTTCTTTTTGCTACTTTTTAAATTGGTCAAATTGGTCCTACAATCAAAAAATGCAAATCAACCAAATATAAGTACAAATGTGTAATATAAAAGGAGATAAAAAGAAAAGAGAACACATTGACATTACAATAACATCTTGTTGAAAAGCATCAACTTGTTTTCCTTTTTTTCTCTTGCGGGATTCCATAAAAACTTCAACACGAGAAGGAGCTTTTCCATTTTCTTGCTCCTGCGGAAAAATAATCATTATCATTAAATGAATAAAATATGTGAATATAGTTCTTCTAAATTTGTTCTAAAAATATTATTACAGCATTCATACCATTTCGTATCTAAGTCTTGCATAATTTTTGGTCCCACTATATGGAGGCAAGGAACGTTTCGATCTATTTGTCTTGTTTTGTGTGCTCTTCTTCTAAATAAAAATTATAAAAAAAAATTAAGAACATTAGTTACTAAAGAAAAGCCAGTGATAAAAGAGAGCTTAATATGCCCTTGGATTTACTCATAAAAACTAGCAAATCGAATATGAAATACAAAGACAATAAAAGTATCGTGCTCTTATATAAGGAAATGTTAGTGATAAAAAGAGAGCTTAATTTTATTTGGAATCCAAACCATGGATCACAAAAATAATAATCAGAGTAAAACAGTTTTAGTTATCTCAAACACGCCCATAATTAATTTTCCTAAATAAACTTGAGATCCTCAAAATATGAAACACATAATAATAAAAAGGCAGAAACAAATTAATTTATAATTTAAATACCTGAAAGTCGGCATCACTCCAAAGATTGACCAAATATTTTCATTCATCTGCGGCAACAAGTTTAGGCTTGTTTCGTAGGCGAAGTTGGTAATTTGCTTTTGAATCAAAATACTTCTTCTTCAACTTGTACCTATAGTCTCTATAGAGGTCACTCATTTTGCTAAGAATTGCGCTTTTTCTTCCCTCGGGCATATCAAAATTAAACTTTTCCTATTTAAAAAAAATACAATCAAAGTTTATAATCATATATTCTAGTAATTGTTAAACCATAAGAAATTATAAAATATTATAAATTATTAGTTTGTTAGTTTTTCTTACCAAGATAATTTTCCACATATGGTCGATCTTATCTTGCTCAATCTCTTTTCAACAATTTACCTTTAAAGGGCAACAAGTTCGGTTTCTAACTGTTTGTCCCAAAAACCAAATTAATTTGCTTGCATTCTCACCGATAGCTTGATGATCTTCATCAAATTTCACCGGTAATTTCTTTCCCTCTTGTAAGTTAATTATTTTCACACACCGTGTAGGACCTCTAGTTTTTCTTTTCACAACGTTGGAACCTACAAAGATTAAATAAATAACGTCAAGTAAAAATATCGATAGAAGTAATTAAGATCAATAAAAATAGTGATTACCTGTTGAATTTGCTGATTCATGTGCTCCTACAACTGATTCTGTCACCTCTTTAGACTCATTACCCCTAGAACTATTTTCTCCAAGAGAAGCACTCATAAAAATATCATTTTTCAGCAGTGTATAAATCTCAATAGGCCTTTCTTTATGCATTCTATAACTAACAAGCATGTTTTTAATATCTTCATCGTCATGACATTCAACTAGCCCATCATAATCACTAATAATTCTATCACCTCTCAAATAAAAGAACTTGTCTCCCTCACAAATATTGAAGTTACAATACTCTTTTAAGTCATCCAATAGGTCAAAGAAAGATATAAAATCAACATCAATGTTTGTTTTCTTCAAATGACCACCTACATATTTTCTAGAAGGGGAGAATACAAAATGGCCACCATAGTGATAGCTAATTTCTTTCTCCCTTATCATGTCCGCGCTTCCTAAAAAATTATTGAAGATGAATTAGCTAAATATGAATAAACAAAGACACAAATTTATATAATGTGAAAAAAGATTTAATGACAAATTTAATATTACACAATAATCATATTACAATTACCCGGATAAACAAGTTCTTCTACAGGTTGCGTGAGCAAGTTTTCGTCAATAGACGATTTCTTAGAACTCTTAACAGGTTCCGAGTCACGATTATGAGTCAAGCGATTAGTTTTTTTCCAAAAATCATTCTTACCCATGTCTGGTTACAAATAAGAATTTGTAAGACACTAAAATAAATTATCATAAATACAAATATAAATGATATTTTCTGTAAGTACTTAGTAGCCAACTTCTTAACAAAGTTGAACCAAAAAGTAAAAAAAGGGATATGTCCGATAATCTAAGAACAAGAAAATTTGCCTAAGTCTAAAGAATTAAACAAAATAACATAAATTTAAATGCATAATGCTTAACTTGGAACAGAGATATAGGAAGAAATTAGAACCTTTGCTTCTAGTGATGACAAGTTGATTCAGACAAGTAATAAAAAATCTGCACCTCACTTTTTGGCTTTCTTTTGTGCTTTTAGTGTTTTAAGGTTTTTTTGCTCTCTAATCTTTCTATAGGAAAGGAACAGCATATTACTCTCTAATAGAATTAGGAGGCTTTAATTTAGGCACACAATATTTAGAGGGAAATAATATGGAGGGAATTTTTTTGTTTTTGTTAATTCACGTATTTCAAAAAGAGAATTCATGTTTCCCTCCTAATAATCAATAACCACAAAAAAGAAGCTCCGTATTTTTTTAAGTATAACAAATTATTATTTGACGGCAATTTTGTTCCTTTTCGAAATATAGTTTCCTTTTTTTATTTATGTTTAGGATACTTTGTTTTTCTAAAAAGTTATTCTGATATTTTGGCAAAAAAAAACCTAAGCTTAATGAACATATTTCAAAGGAATTAAATTAACAATAAAATTTTGTTAGAGAATCCTTTGGTACCGTTTGGTTGTCAGAAAAGGAAGGTGAAATTGTTGAAAGATTTCCTTTTTTCTTTTTTGGTTTGTTGAGCAGCAAAGTTTTAGGAAAAAATATCTCACGGCAAAAGTTGGGACAATTTCCTTCTTACCATTTCAAAGGAANAGGAACATGAACTTCGATGATTGGTTTTTCCATCGAGTAAGTTTTCATTACATTGTTAATTCTTATTTGTAATACTTCTTTAGCATCATTATTTTATTTATTTATTATTATACAGATTGTGCAAATGCGCAAGAAAGGAAATTCACAAGTAAGTTGCAAGTTGTATTCTTTGGCTAGAGGTCCTTTTGATGGAGTCCAAAGATTCAAAGGGTACGAGATAAATGGCTTTAGATTTCATACTAAGAAACTCGAAGGAAATAGGGTGAAGCAAAATAGTGGTGTTTTAGTACGAGGAATAATGAATGGCCAAAATATAAATTATTACGGTACTCTGACCGAAATAGTAGAACTTCAATATCTTGAAGGTAAACGGATTGTTTTATTTAAATGTGATTGGTTGGATGTTGATCACATTGGAAAAGGAGTGAAGATAGATAAACATGGCTTTGTTAGTGTCAATACTAAACGAAAGCTAGCAACAAATGAACCATTTGTTCTTGCATCTCAAGCAGAACAAGTTTTTTATGTCAAGGATAATCTTCATCCCAATTGATCCATTGTCTTGAATGGTCATTCTACTTATTTTACTGGTGGTGCTCTCAGTGAAGAAACTTTTCAACAAAATGCTCAAGAGTTCTCGTGTACATTTGAGGAAGATGAAGACTTTATGAACTGGAAAAGAAATGATCTTGACGTTATCAGCACTAATGTTACCTTAGACGATGATATTATTGAAGACATCGAATCAGAACCTGAAACTGATGATGAAGATTTATTACTGTAAAATATTTAGAAGTCTTATATGCATATTTGTTTATCCTCAAGTAATGTTAAACTTTTACTTATTTATTTGAGATGGTGTTTAGTTCTTTATTATTTTAAAGAATTTATGTATTACTTTATTATATTGATGAATTACTCTAATTGAATATGAGTTAATATTCAATAGTGTTGACTTGATAATTTTATTTGGATTGAGTTGAATGATCTTTTCTACCAGGTGTTACGTTGATGGATTCTTAGGGGAAACTATGGCGAATTTTTTATTAAATTAATAAATAAATATTGTTAAACATAGCATAGTTGTTTATAGAAATAGATTCTCGATGCATGACACTTGATTTAGGAATAGCTATGTGATTATAAGAATTTTAATAAATTTCACACTTGAATTTATAAACTCTAACAAATTCAACCAAAGTCCCTTGCATTCATTCCAACTAATGAATTAGTGACTGAACCTCTGTCTTCCTACTCTTTATAATTTTGTTTCATAATTGTCGCTAGGCGTGTAAAATGTTTGTCCTCTTTTTATAAATACAAATGTTTCTATATCTCTTGATAAGGAAAACCCCAATTAAGAAATTATCTATTATGAGTTTTATATTTTAGATGCTCTTTGCGTGTCAAATTTTTTAATAAGCTTCTAAAATAGATTTTTCGTTGAGTTGTCTCGTGTAGGCTTTTCCTGAGCACATATGTCCCAACAGTTGCTACAAGTTTTGAAAATTGTAGCAAGACTATTTTTTTTAGCTATGGAATTATGTGCAAACAAATGTATCGTGGCTAGAAGATTACAATTGCTACAGTGACTTCATATGCATAGCAAAACTTAGAATTAGCTACAATATTTATTGTAGCTATATAAATTCGTGGCTATTTTATTTTTGCCATGATATTCATCGTAGCTATTGAGCTAATTATTGCCACAACTTTATAACTTGAAGCAAATATATTCGATATTTTATTGACATAATTTATTGTGGCTAAATATTTATTGTTGCTACAATAAATTAAATGCGTGGCAAAAACTAACAATTAGCTACAAATTTATAATGTAACAGTAAATGTGTCGCTATTTTTGCAGTTATTGTCACGATACTAACCAACTATAGCAAAAAGTAGGAATTAGCTTTGCCAATTTACTTTTTGTAGGTAAGAAATTTCACCAAATTGTGAAAAGCCACGAAATTTCAATTTTTATGGCTATTGCTAGATAATAGCCACGCTTTTTTTATTCGTAGCAAAGAATTCGTAGCTGTAGATGCATAATGTTATAGTGATTTAAGTATTTTCTGAAAGTCGGCTGGCCTAGTACCGTCGATAGGCGCCATCACGACAGGGTAGATTTTTGGGTCGTGACACCCTGTGCCCAGGTATACCTTTCGATCGGGCAAGTTTTCCCTTAATATGACTTGTTCCAGCTCCTCGACCGTCGATTTAGTGGCATCGGAACCATCAGTGGCTATAAAAGATCTGGGAACCCCGTAATCATCATCCTCGCCTTCCCCTTGTTTTTTTGAATCTGCCGAGGATGGTATCAGTGATTGCTATTTGGCCCCGTTTTTGACCATCTAGTTTGGATACTTCGATATTAAGATTGTCGATTCCAGTATCACCTCCTCGACTGCGAAGATTTCCTTGGCAGCTGGTTGTTCACCGTAGACTATTTTGACTCCGCTAGGTGTTGGGAATTTCAGTACTGATGCAGTGTCGAGGGAACAACCCTCATGTTGTGGATCCATGGCCTTCAGAATAAAGCGTTGCACCTCATGTCTCCTTCGATCACATAAAATTTAGTTTTCTGGATGGTCTTAGCGTGTTTACTGGAAACGTTATCTGGCCCTTAGTGGTTTCACAGGCCATGTTGAATCTATATAGAACTCGGACTGCAGACAAAATTTGGTCTTGTAGAGCAAGCTGCTCCACGACCCTCAATCGAATGATGTTGGCCGAGTTACCCGGATCAACTAACACTCATTTAAATCTAATTTTATTCATGAGTACAGATATAGCCAGAGCATCATTGTGGGGTTGTACAATCTCTTCCGCATACTCATCGTTGAAAGATAAACTTTCTTTCGGTATGTAGTGTGACGACCCGGCCGGTTGTCTTAAGAATTAACGCCCCGATCCCCCATTAACTGCTTCCCCTAAGTTCATTTATGCTATTTTGGTTTGCCGGGACGTTCGGTGTTGAGTTTCGGAGAGTTTTGGGACACTTAGTCCCTAAATGAGAGCTTAAGTGTTGAAAAATGGTCCGTAGTCGGAGCAGTGTGAAGACGACCTCGGAATGGAAATCCGATGGTTCCGATAGCTCTGTTAGGTGATTTCGGGGTTGGGAGCGTGTTCGGAATGTATTTTGGAAGTTCGTAGCTCATTTAGGCTTGAAATGCCGAAGTTTGAATTGTTGAAGTTTCCGGTCCGATAGTGAGTTTTTGATCCGAGGGTCGGATTGGAATTCCGGAAGTTGCAGTAGCTCCGTCATGTCATTTGGGATGTGTGTGCAAAATTTCAGGTCATGCGGACGAGGTTCGGTTAGGTTTTTTATCGAAAGCGTGTTTTGTTGGAATTTGAAGTTCTTAGGCTTAAATGATTGATTAATTCGGGTTTCCGGTGTTGTTTAAGGTGTTTTGAGGGTTGGTGCAAGTTTGAATGAGGTATTAGGTGTTATTGGTGCTTTTGGTTGAGGTCTCGGGGGCCTCGGGATGATTTCAGGTGGTTAACGGGGAGATTATTGAAGTGTTACAGCAGCTGGTTATTCATCTTCTGGTATTTTCGCTTCTGCGGCTTGGGAACCGCAGAAGCGGAGCCGCATAAGCGGCTGGATCATCCCAGAAGCAGTTTGGGCAGAGTTTCCAGGCATCGCAGATGCGGAGGAAATTCCGCAGGAGCGGCCTCGCATCTGCGAGAAAATAGCCGCAGATGCGGCCATTTGGCTTTGTTTGGAACCGCAGAAGCGGTGGATAATCCGCACAAGCGGAACCACATAAGCGGTTGACTGGACCACAGAAGCGGATGTGGCTGGTTTAGTGAGAGTCGCAGAAGCGGCTCACTTTCCGCATAAGCGGGACCGCAGAAGCGGTCCCTTGTCCGCAGAAGCAGAAACACCTGTTCAGAAAAGGGAATTTCGAGGGTTGGGTTTCAAAAGTTGGAAAAATCAATTGAGAGCTCGGGAGAGGGCGATTTTGAGTGGGTTTTGAAGTGAAGATCATTGGGTAACGTTTTCTTAATCCCTTTTAGTTGTATTCCATCAATATACAGCTTAATCCATCATCTAATTTCGAATTTGGCATCAAAATGGGAGAAAAACTTCTTAGACTAAACCATTGAGTTTTGGGTGAGCATTTGACCTCCGATTTGGGGGATTTTTATATGGTTAGACTCGTGACAGTACGAGGGTTCTGAAAAGTTGAAAATTATCCGATTCCGAGACTTTGGCCTGAGGGGCATTTTGGTCATTTTACCTATTTTCGCGCCTTAGCTTTGAATTATATAGTAGAATCAGTTGCTTGCGATGTTATTTACGATATGTAATTGTATTGAATAGATTTGGGCCATTTGGAGTCGGATACTCGTGGCAAAGGCGTGGTTTCTAGTTGATTTTGTGCCGGTTCGAGGTAGGTGGCTTGTCTAACCTTGTGTGGGGGACCTTCCCCTTAGGATATGATATTTGGTAATTGAATGCCTTGAACGTGAGGTGACGAGCGCGTACTTGAGCTAATTGTTGAAAATCCGGCGTTACTTTGAATATTTAGACTGAGTTTCTTTCTTCTTTGCTTTATTTTACTTGCAATTATAGCCTGTGTTAGTTTAGAGAAGCATGTTTAGTCGACTTACCTGCCTACTTGTTTTAATTTGCTTTGTTTGTATTTCGTGAAGTATGTAGGGCTAGAATTTACTGTTACTTGTTATGAGTTGAGCATTTATTCCGATACTCATGAGCTGTTATTGTGTATTTAAATTTGGGACTACGGGACGACATCCCGGGAGATCCCCTGCACGTGTTTACGATCGGGACTGAGGTGCGAGATACCAAGAGATCCCTGGCACATTTTTATATATTGAGGATACCAAGAGATCCCTGGCATATTATTGAGGATACCAAGAGATCCTCGGGATACCAAGAGATCCCTGGCACATTTTTATATATTGAGCAGACCCAGTCAGAGTTCAGGCACCCGACACGCCTACTGCCACTACTACTCCAGCCCTTCAGGAGACTTTGACTCAGTTCCTGAGCATGTTTGGTACGTTGATTCAGGTTGTACCGACTACTTCACAGATCGGGGGAGGGACCCAGACTCCCTTCGCCCCCACTCCAGAGCAGCGAGTTCCCATTGGTTAGGTTCCTGGTGTCATGGCGACACAGCCTGTGGTCCCAGTTCAGCGGGTGTTGAGGACCTCTCGCCAAGTAGGAGACAGGTGGGTCCAGGAGAGAGAGGACAGACGAGGTTAGGAGGGAGAGTATAGAGGAGTGAGTAGACCTCGTAGATTGGGGAGGCCCGCTGGTCCTTATTTTTGGGGAAGAGTACGACACGATAGAGGCTTTGTGGGTCAGCCAACTTAGTTCGCATCTCAGATTCCACATAGGGTTTCAGGTGTTCAGGGGTCTCGGAGTACCCGTATTGCACAGTTTCCACCCCCACGTCGGCCGCGAGGTTGCTTTGAGTATGGTGACACACGTCACATGGTTAGGGACTGCCCCTGACTTGGTAGGGGTGCATCTTCACAGACTTCTCGGCCACAGCGTGCCCCGCAGAGTTCCCAGGCCATGGTTACAGCCCCAGTTGCTACCCCACCTACCCGTGCCGAGGCTGTTGCCTCCAATTCTGTCACCACAGGTATTATACTGGTTTGTCACAAAGAGGCACCGGTTCTATTAGATTCGGGCTCTACTTATTTTATGTGTCTTCTTATTTTGCTCCGCATTTGGGTGTACCTTAGAATTTCCTTGAGTTTCCCTGTTTATGTTTCTACTCCTGTAGGGGATTCTCTTGTTGTGGACCGCGTTTATCGGCCATGTTTGATTACTATTCGTGGTTTTGAGACCAGAGCGCATTTATTGTTACTCAGTAAGGTTGATTTTGATATTATTTTGGGCATGGACTGGTTGTCGCCCCATTTTGCTATTCTTGATTGTCACGCCAAGACCGTGACGCTGGCTATGCCAGGTATTCCGCGTATTGAGTAGAGTGGTACTTTAGATCACACTCCCAGTAGAGTTATCTCCTTTCTTAAAGCTCAGCGTATGGTTGAGAAGGGGGGGGGTGCCGCGTATTTAGCTTATGTGAGAGATATCAGTGTTACCCCTTCTGTTGATTCAGTTCCAGTGGTACGGGATTATCTCGATGTGTTTCTAGCTGATCTTCCGGGCATGGCGCCCGATAGAGACATTGATTTTGGCATTGATCTATTGCCGGGCACTCAGCCCATTTCCATTCCTCCGTATCGTATGGCGCCTCCTGAGTTGAAGGAGTTGAAGGATCAGTTACAGGAATTGCTTGGTAAGGGTTTTATTCGGCCCAGTGTTTCACCGTAGGGTGCTCCTGTCTTGTTTGTGAAGAAGAAGGATGGTTCTATGCGTATGTGTATTGATTATCGTCAGTTGAACAAGGTTACAGTGAAGAACCGTTATCCTTTTCCTCGTATTGATGCTTTGTTTGACCAGCTTCAAGGCGCACAGGTGTTTTCTAAGATTGACTTGCGCTCAGGGTACCAGTTGAACAAGGTTACAGTGAAGAACCGTTATCCTTTGCCTCGTATTGATGATCTGTTTGACCAGCTTCAGGGCACACTGGTGTTTTCTAAGATTGACTTGCGCTCAGGGTACCATCAGTTGAAGATTCGGGAGCCAGATATCCCGAAGACTGCCTTCAAGACTCGGTATGGTCATTACGAGTTCCTTGTTACGTCATTTGGGCTGACCAATGCCCCAGCAACTTTCATGCATTTGATGCACAGTATGTTCAGACCATATCTTGACTCGTTCGTCATTGTTTTTATTGATGATATTCTGGTGTATTCCCGGAGTCGGGAAGATCATGAGCAGCACCTGAAGACCGTGCTTCAGACCTTGAGAGAGAAGAAGTTATATGCAAAGTTCTCAAAATGTGAGTTTTGACTGAGTTCTGTGGCATTCTTAGGCCACGTGGTTTCGAGTGAGGGTATTCAGGTGGATCCGAGGAAGATAGAGGCCGTACAGAGTTGGCCCAGGCCGTCCTCAGCTACAGAGATTCGCAGTTTCCTTGGTTTGGCGGGCTGCTACCGTCGCTTCGTGGAGGAATTTTCGTCGATTGCGGCCCCTATGACTAGATTGACCCAGAAGGGTGCCCCATTTCAGTGGACAGAGGAGTGTGAGGCGAGCTTTCAGAAGCTCAAGACAGCTTTGGCTACAGCCCCAATTTTGATGTTGCCTACCGGTTCGGGGTCTTATACTGTCTATTATGACGCCTCGAGAGTTGGCCTTGGAGCGGTGTTGATGCAGGACAGTAGGGTGATTGCCTACACGTCCAGACAGTTGAAGATACATGAAAAGAATTACCCATTCCACGACCTTGAGTTAGCTGCCATTGTTCATGCCTTGAAGATTTGGTATCATTATTTGTACGGTGTGCCCTGTGAGATCTATACTGATCATCGGAGCTTGCAGCTCTTACTCAAGCAAAAAGGATCTAAATATGCGTCAGAGGAGGTGGTTAGAGTTGCTGAAGGACTATGACATCACTATCTTGTATCACCCGGGCAAGGTCAATGTAGTGGTGGATGCCTTGAGTCGCCGGGCGGAGAGTTTGGGGAGTTTGGCATATCTACCAGTTTCAGAGAGGCCTATGGCGATGGATGTTCAGGCCTTAGCCAGCCAGTTTGTGAGGTTGGATCTTTCGAAGCCCAGTCGGGTTCTAGCTTGTGTGGTTTCCCGGTCCTCCTTATTTGATCGTATCAGGGAGCGGCAGTATGATGACCCTCATTTGCTTGTCCTTCATGACAAGGTTCAGCATGGTGATGCCAGAGATGTGTCCATTGGAGATGACGGGGTATTTAGGATGCAGGGCCGGATTTGTGTGCCCAATGTTCACGGTCTTCGAGAGTTGATTCTAGCGGAAGCCCATAGTTCGCGGTATTCCATCCATCCGGGTGCCGCGAAGATGTATCAGGACTTGAGGCAGCACTATTGGTGGAGGCGGATGAAGAAAGATATAGTTGGTTATGTGTCCAGATGCCTCAACTGCCAGCAGGTGAAGTATGAGCACCAGCGCCCGGGTGGGTTGCTTCAGCAGATAGAGATTCCGGAGTGGAAATGGGAGCGCATCACCATGGATTTTGTATCGGGACTCCCATGGACCTTGAAGAAGTTTGATGCCATTTGGGTCATTGTGGATCAGCTGACCAAGTCCGCTCATTTCATTCATGTGTGTACCACTTATTCATCGGAGCGGTTGGCGGAGATTTATATCCGGGAGATTGTCCGTCTGCATGGTATTCCAGTTTCTATTATTTCGGACAGAGGTACCCAGTTTACATCGCGTGTTTTGGAGAGCCGTGCAGCAGGAGTTAGGCACTCGGGTGGAGTTGAGCACGACGTTTCACCCCCAGACGGACGGACGGACAGTCCGAGCGCACTATTCAGATTCTTGAGGATATGCTCCGTGCATGTGTGATTGAGTTTGGAGGGTCTTGGGATCATTTCTTGCCATTGGCGGAGTTTGCTTACAAAAACAGTTATCAGTCCAGCATTCAGATGGCGCCGTATGAGGCCTTATATGGTAGGAGGTGTAGATCTCCGGAGGGTTGGTTTGAGCCGGGTGAGGCCAGGCTATTGGGCACAGAGTTGGTTCAGGATGCATTGGAGAAGGTTAAGGTGATTCAGGATAGACTCCGTACAGCCCAGTCCAGACAGAAGAACTACGTGGACAGGAAGGTTCATGATGTTTCATATATGGTTGGTGAGCGGGTTCTGCTTCGGGTTTCACACATGAAAGGCGTCATGAGGTTTGGGAAGAAAGGAAAGTTGAGTCCGAGGTTTATTGGCCCTTTTGAGATCTTGTGGCGAGTTGGGGAGGTTGCCTATGAGCTTGCCTTGCCTCCCAGTTTGGCCGGAGTTCATCCGGTATTTCATGTTTCGATGCTCCGGAGGTATCACGGTGATCCGTCTCACGTGTTGGATTTCAATTCAGTCCAGATGGACAAGGATATATCCTATGTCGAGGAGCCAGTGGCTATTTTGGACAGGCAGATCAGAAAGTTGAGGTCAAAGAACATAGCTTCAGTGAAGGTTCAGTGGCGGGGTCAGCCGGCCGAGGAGGCGACTTGGGAGACCGAGCAGGATATGCGCAACAGCTACCCTCATCTTTTTACTACTTCAGGTATGTTCTCTATGCTCCTTCGAAGACGAACGAATGTTTAAGTGTAAGAAGATGTGACGACCCGGCCGGTCGTCTTAAGAATTAACGTCCCGATCCCCTATTAACTGCTTCCCCTAAGTTCATTTCTGCTATTTTGGTTTGCCGGGACGTTCGGTGTTGAGTTTCGGAGAGTTTTGGGATTGAGAGCTTAAGTGTTGAGAAATGGTCCGTAGTCGGAGCAGTGTGAAGACGACCTCGAAATGGAAATCCAATGGTTCCGTGAGCTCCGTTAGGTGATTTCGGGGTTGGGAGCGTGTTCGGAATGTATTTTGGAAGTTCGTAGCTCATTTAGGCTTGAAATGCCGAAGTTTGAATTTTTGAAGTTTCTGGTCTGATAGTGAGTTTTTGATCCGAGGGTCGGATTGGAATTCCGGAAGTTGCAGTAGCTCCGTCATGTCATTTGGGATGTGTGTGCAAAATTTCAGGTCATTCGGACGAGGTTTGGTTAGGTTTTTGATCGAAAGCGTGTTTTGTTGGAATTTGAAGTTCTTAGGCTTAAATCATTGATTAATTTGAGTTTCCGGTGTTGTTTAAGGTGTTTTAATGGTTGGTGCGAGTTTGAATGAGGTATTAGGTGTTATTGGTGCTTTTGGTTGAGGTCCCGGGGGCCTCAGGAAGATTTCAGGTGGTTAACGGGAAGATTATTGAAGTGTTACAGCAGCTGGTTTTTCATCTTCTTGTATTTTCGCTTCTGCAGCTTGGGAACCATAGAAGCGGAGCCGCATAAGCGGCTGGATCATCGCAGAAGCAGTTTGGGCAGAGTTTCCAAGCGTCGCAAATGCGGAGGAAATTCCGCAGGAGCGGCCTCGCATCTGCGAGAAAATAACCGCAGATGCGGCCATTTGGCTTTTGTTTGGAACCGCAGAAGCGGTGGATAATCCGCACAAGCGGAACCGCATACGCAGTTGACTGGACCACAGAAGCGGATGTGGATGTTTTCTTGAGAGTCGCAGAGGCGGCTCACTTTCTGCATAAGCGGGACCGCAGAAGCGGTCCCTTGTCCGCAGAAGCGGAAACACCTGTTCAGAAAAGGGAATTTCGAGGGTTGGGTTTCAAAAGTTGGAAAAATCAATTGAGAGCTTGGGAGAGGGCGATTTTGAGTGGGTTTTGAAGTGAAGATCATTGGGTAACGTTTTCTTAATCCCTTTTAGTTGTATTCCATCAATAAATAGCTTAATCTATCATCTAATTTCGAATTTGGCATCAAAATGGGAGAAAAACTTCTTAGACTAAACCATTGAGTTTTGGGGTAAGCATTTGACCTTCGATTTAGGAGATTTTTATATGGTTAGACTCGTGAGAGTACGAGGGTTCTGAAAATGTGAAAATTATCCGATTTCGAGACTTTGGTCTGAGGGGCGTTTTGGTCATTTTACCTATTTTCGCGCCTTAGCTTTGGATTAAATAGTAGAATCAGTTGCTTGCGATGTTATTTATGATATGTAATTGTATTGAATAGATTTGGGCCATTTGGAGTCGGATACTCGTGGCAAAGGCGTGGTTTCTAGTTGATTTTGTGCCGGTTCGAGGTAGGTGGCTTGTCTAACCTTGTGTGGGGGACCTTCCCCTTAGGATATGATATTTGGTAATTGAATGCCTTGTACGTGAGGTGACGAGCGCGTACTTGAGCTAATTGTTGAAAATCTGGCGTTACTTTAAATATTTAGACTGAGTTTCTTTCTTATTTGCTTTATTTTACTTGCAATTATAGCCTTTGTTAGTTTAGAGAAGCATGTTTAGTCGACTTACCTGCCTACTTGCTTAAATTTGCTTTGTTTGTATTTCGTGAAGTATGTAGGGCTAGAATTTACTGTTACTTGTTATGAGTTGAGCATTTATTCTGATACTCTTGAGATGTTATTGTGTGTTTAAATTTGGGACTACGGGACGGCATCTCGGGAGATCCCCTGCACGTGTTTACGATCGGGACTGAGGTGCGGGATCCAAGAGATCCCTGGCACTTTTTTATATATTGAGGATACCAAGAGATCCTCGGGATACCAAGAGATCCCTGGCATATTATTGAGGATACCAAGAGATCCTCGGGATACCAAGAGATCCCTGACACACACACACACATATATATATATATATATATACATATATATATATATATTGAGGATACCAAGAGATCCTCGGGATACCAAGAGATCCCTGGTTATCATCCTTGTTGTGAGCGGTATCTCCTTGCGATTGCCTTATTTCTGTTTTTCTGTTACTGTATCCTTGTTAACCTGTTTAGATTCTTGCTGTAGACTATCATTATACTGTTTCTTTATCCTGTCGTTTATTATTTATTTATCTCAGTAGGGCCCTGACCTTCCTCGTCACTACCCGACCGAGGTTAGGCTTGGCACTTACTGAGTACCGCTGTGGTGTACTCATGCCCTTCCTGCGCATGTTTTTCATGTGCAGATCCAGGTACCTCTTCTCAGGCGCACTATCATTGAGGCGAGGAGATACACGGAGACTTCGAGGTATATCTGCCGCGTCCGCAGACCAGGAGTCTCTATTCTGTTCCAGCTTTAGTATTTAGTTTATTCCTTTTTCTCTCAGTTGTTTAGATATTCTGGAGTTAGAGCAGCGTACTATGTTTCTGTTAGCCTGTGGTTCCCGTGAGTTTTCGGGTTTTAGGATTTAGCTCTAGACTTCCGCATTTCTTTTGAGTTGTATAGGCCGAGCGGCTTTATATGCTGTTATTATTTTAATATGTTTAGCTTTATTCAACCATTTCGCAAGTTAAGTTGTTATTTCTGCATTGATAGGCTTACCTAGTTGTAGGAACTAGGTGCCATCACGACATGTTCATGGAGGGTGAACTGGGGTCGTGACATGTAGTCTGGAGTTCATTTCTCCCTAGTGATGGATACTTTGGTGCGTTTCAACATCGGCCCTTGTGGGATATCGACCCCACCAATGATCATGTTAATGATGTGTTGAGGTTGTTCTTGTTCTGTCGGTTTGTTAGAATCCATGTTCCTGAAATGATTCTTGGCTCGGTCGCTCAAGAATTATCGAAGATGCCCCTTGTTGAATAGTAGGGCTACTTCCTCTCTCAGTTGTCGACAATCTTCCGTTCTGTGACCGTGAGTGCCATGATATTTGCACATCTGGTTAGGATCCCTTTAGGTTGGATCGGATTGTAGAGGTTGAGGCCATTTTGTATCTTTGATGCGCCCATAAACTTAATCAGGTCCTTGATCAAATTCTGATACCACTGTTGGATTGAGAGAGGTGTTCATAACACGATATTAGACACCTATGGCCCTAGGACGACAGTTGAAAGGATATTGGATACGATTAAATACTTGTAGAATTAGTGATTGATCAAGATGGAATCTATCAACTCTTGGTAATGAGTTTATGCTCCATGTTGTAGAAAACTATAACCGACCAAATTAAGACCTTGGCCAGGGCGATTGAATGAAAGAAGAAAATATTTTCTTAGGTCAGTCAATGGTCGATTGTATTTGACATGACACATAGTTGGTCGCCTATTATGATTTGACAGTTGAACCACATCCTAGGGTGACCCAGAGCTATAAGGACAGAAGGAATTAATACATCATTCTTCTACAGGTTCGTGAGAGTAATTTAGATAATTCATGATATTCGATCGTTAAGGAGTGTTGGTAGATGCAACCCTTGATTAGTATATTGATGTATTCAATTTACTACCGGCTTAGTATTGAACCTATGGGGTCGCACACTAACGAGTGTTCTGGTCTTTGATAAATGATTAATTACTTTATTAATTGATAATTAAATAAAAGAATTTAATAAGTGAAATAAATTTAGTTATTAGTCCAAATGAAATATTATTATATTCTTTGCTAGCACATAGGATATAATCAATATTGTGAACATGTTGAAGTTTTCTATTTTAAATAGAAATTTAAATTATATATCTTGGTTAAAATATTGATGTGATATATATAATTAATAGTTAATTATATAAGGGATATATATATATATATATATATATATATATATATATATAAATATTATTAAAGACTGGATTGTGAAATTAGATTAGGAATTGAATTCCTAAAGAGTTCGGCAAATTTAACTCATTGGAATGGGATTTAAATTTTACAATAGGAAAATATTTTTAAAGCTAGAATCCAGGTTTGAATTGGATTAGGTATGTGAAAGCTCATAAAGGAGAATTCCAATTGGAATTGGATTCCATACAGAGTTCGGCAAATTCAAATCATTGGGATGGAATTTGAGTTTTATAACAGAAAAATATTTCTAAAGCTAGAATCCAAGTTTGAAATGGATTAGGAATGTGAAAGTTCATAAAGGAAATTTCCAATTGGAATTGGATTCCATAAAGAGTCGGCTATGAAATTTCCAGCATGTGATTTGCACTTTTCAATGGAAATTATGTGTGTGTGTATATATATATATATATATATATATATATATATTGTGAGTCCTGATTTAGAATAAGAGATATAGATCTTATACATATTGTAAAGTCACGCAGAAATGAAGAGAGTTATTCTTGAGAAGAAAATTACTTTGAGAAAGTAATAGTGCAATACAAAGACAAGATAGAAAATACTAGTATAAGAAAATTGTTTCTTGTTTTTCTACCTTTGAGTTGAGAGTTTTGACAAAAATTGCAACACAATATTTTCATTCAATTTGTTCGCAGGGTTTCATTGACCAAAGAGTTGATAGCAAGGATCAGTCTCGGTGTGGATACGCATAGAGTCTTCATACTATCGAAGAAATTCTAAAACGAGACTCTCTTCATCAGGTACGTCTTAGATCCGATCTTTGCCATGTAAATAAATTTTAAATACGAAAAGTCTCCCGAGGATTGTTATTGTCTTCTGTACCCGATTACCCATTCCCCACGAACTCAAATATATAATTTGTTTTGAAATCGGACCTCAAATCGAGGTCCAAATCCCCAATTTTTTTGAAAAACCTAAGTTCTACCCGAAACACCCAATTTTCCCCATGAAAATCATTGATTTTGAGTTGAAATCATGTTAAAAGATGTTAAGGAGTGAAGAAAATGAGTTAGAAATCACTTACCAACATTTTGGAGAAGAAAGGTTGTTTGAAAAATCGCCTCTTATGCTTTTGGGATTTTGAAAAATGAAAAATAACTGAAAATTCCATCTAAATATACTACTCTCAGATGCCCTGTGCGGACCGCACAAAATCAACTGCGGCCGCACAGCCCTTCCTGTGTACTGCAGTGACACGTTTTAGTATTTTGTCCATAACTTTCTCTACAGATATAGGCTACCACTTCGAATGCGATACAATGAAAACGAACTTTGAAAAGGAAATCTAACTACCCCTCTCGCGAATCATACATGCGACGCGGTCAACATAATTGAACTGACACCCCGCTCGCGAATTATACATGCGACGCGGGCACACAGCTAATATGAGTCTTCCTCAGAAAAATAGGAGACAAAACACATAAAGACAGATATAGGGAACTATACTCAACATCATACTGTTGCGGCGCGCAACCTGCTCCAAATAACATACCCATGGCGGCGTGCCACCCGATCCACCCATAAATTTCGCATAATGAGGTACACACCGAGCTAGGTTGCTCATTACAACAAGGTACCGAATATCGGCCACAAGCACGCTAAGTACATAATACCATCCCTGGGGAGACATATAGCGCTATAAGCTACAAACTCAAGCACAACTGAGGTGCGATATACGATCTGAACCTCAAGAGCCATTTTGCTCATATAACATCGTCACTACGCGGAACCTCAACACATAAACAATTCACCAAGCCGTCTCACAACTCGCACGGCGCAATACGTCATTACATGAAATAATCGGCGACGAAATACGCCCTGAATACTCTTCCATAAGAAGCGCATTATTGAAATGAACACATCTGGCCTAATATAGAGCCCATATTCACATTTAAATCCATCCACAGACCTCAAGCTGATTCTGATCGTACTGAATCAGGCCAACAACCTTCCAAAGGTTTATAACAACTCCCCTTTCTCTCATAACACATAAGAACAACCATCATAACCGGAGTAATCATCCACAGTCCACAACTCAATAAATCAAGTGCCCTCCAGGCATCAATTCCCAAATCAACGATATCACCACAATTTTCATACTTGGTTTAACTCTTCAACCAATCGAGTGACTACATGCCACACTTATACAACCTTCTTGTGGGGCACGCTCCCACAACCTTCCGTAACAGATAACAGTTCTATACATCAAAACCACCAGCCGCACTAACGCTAAAAAGCGATCAAGAATCCCTAACCAGGACGCAAAGCCTTTTTCACAAAACACCGACCTCAAGTGACGCTGAAGGCAATACCAACTTACTTTAAACATTGAAACTACTTTCCTGCTCATCCGAGCTCGCGACATCCTTGTTAACACTGGACTGCAACCTTGATCCTTACTTCAAATCCCATACCGCTCACTGCACCCAACATGCCAATATTCAATAGGACACGATTTCCATCATAACTCCGGAACCACTAATAGGTTGATGCTTCATCATTTAAAACCTTTCACTTAACTCATTTCAGGAGAACCATCGCCACACGCAGGTGAATTCTCATAATCGAAGAATTTGCAAATCTCCGAGTAGCGATCTAACCCACCATAACCCTTCCGGGATCCGCCTACACGTAACAAGCCATAACAGTGGAATACCTCTGAATAACATCAATTACGGCGGTCGACAAGCCTCATACGTGCCGTCACAAATCACTTGCATAACTTGATCACGTTGAATAAACTGATCACTACCATCAATATGCCAATTCAACAATGGCCAACCGATCTATCCTCTTCCAAAGTAATTCTCGATTGCCTTAGAAATAATAATAACTCCATTCAACACATAACACACTTCATCTGCACTCATCCAGAGTGACCTTGAATCACGAGACCATGCTGTCTCAAATCCCACAAACCATTTCATACCTCCCAAAAGTTACACTGCAAGTCAAACCATCATAGAACATTATGTGCCTCTCCTTACAAGCTGCTACAAAGCTTGACTCTTAACCGTACTTATGTGCTTGAAATCATTAGGCACCATGCTTACCCCTTCGAATTTACTAGGACCGTTTCTGAGAGCCATCCGCTCTGACTAGGTCCCAAATATAATCAACTCCGTGGCTCCACTGGCATATGAATACCCATCTCAATGAAACACTCGACTGAATCCCTTTCCTTGAAACCAGCATCTATACAAGGCATGAATCTTGAATCCTTCCCCCAAGTTTGAACATGAGCCAATAAGGCCAACCATAGGCACCTTTAACAATTCCTTTGCTCAATTTACCACTTATGTTCTTTTCCTGTAGTTGGAATAGCTCATCAATATGCTAATAACCCGAAACCTCGCAAGTAGATAACCATACAACCAAATCGTAGGCGGTGGGACTCTCCCACTTAGCTTGAAGCCACTATTACATAACTTTGAAATTCACTATGATTCCCTATCTCTTATTGACATGGCCATGCGCAATCAACCGCAAAATTCCTCGGAATCTTTCTATAAAACCCCCTCTTTATACTCTGAATCATCAACCACATTCGCACGACCGATCCCTTTGCAGTATCACCAATAGAATACTTTGCAGAAGCTTCGCCAACCACGCGACTGCTAACCTACTCACAGGGAATAACCCCCCTATGGAAAACACTCTCCGACCTCTTCCAACGTCGCTGCACGGGTACAATCACTGCGGCATCAATGACCCATCCTAAGTCCGAGCTCACTCTCTAGCTGCACCAGTCCCTTCACTCCTCGTGGACATCAATTAAGTGTGCGGCAACATCTTTCCAACTCAAAGTTAGTTAGTATCCTTCTTCATTTCGAGCAGCTTCTTTCCGTTACATAAAGTCTTCTGCCGCATAATAGTCCATACTTCAAATTAGTCCGTAGGCCCAACTCACCAATCACTAAAATCCCCAAATCACTCCAACCTCTCCCACTTTGGCGAAACTCACCCCTTTAGTCGACTACTTGACCTTTGCTTCTTATACCTGGCCTTCTAGAAATTCTAACCACCGCCTGACACTCCCCACCTGTCCTTCCTCATCCTTTGCTGCTCAGTTGTTGGCTTAAATGAAATCTATCTCTGTGGCACTTGGACCCATATTTGCTGCTAACTTTAAACATTTCTGAAGATCATCTTCCTCGAACGTCGACATTAGAAACACTGATTCAATCTTGAACTACCGCACCCCGCGGTATCTGACGACCGCTTCTTTAATACTATTTCACAATATCTTACCCCAAAGGCGAATTGTAGAAGATCATAACATCGGTGAACTTAGTACATTCAATAGGGACGACTATACCTCATCATAGAAGAAAACTCTACCACGCCCGCAAATACCAAACCTCATTACTCCATCAACCCTATTCTGCACATTCTTAGTCCGAGTGCCCTTCCCCTGCCGGGAATAAAATACCGAACCTCTAGATCGTGCACTGAGTAAACCTCCCTCAAGTCATTCTCTGCCCCGACACGTAGGCACACATCCTACCATCATATCAATACTGCGGAACAATTGTTCATAGCATCATGGAAACATGTGCCTAGCCTCCGGCTCTCGAAAGTATCGCTACTGAGCTGAAACGACAGAATATCCTTCCACAAGGTGACGATAATAGCTCAGACAACTATGCAGGGAGAAACATCCTGCACCACATCGGTAGTACCATTACAATTCTTCAATTCTCGATTTATAAGAAGCGGTTCGCGTCGCGTAATATTGAGTAGGAAGGAAGCAAGAGCATCACACGATGAGGAATCAAGAAAAGAAGTACTCCTAACAGTCCAGCAGCCTCTCGAAGATAAGTACAGACGTCTCCGTACCGATCCGCGAGACTCAACTAGACTTGCTCATGACTCGTGAGACCCTAGGAACCTAGTGCTTTGATACCATGTTGTCACGACCCAAAATCCACTAAGGGTCGTGATGGCACCGGGCTCCACTGTCAGTCAAGCCAACAACAAATAACTAGTAACTTCTCGTTTAAATATTTTCTGAAATCACTTCTTTTAAACAATACGTGATAAGTTCTACTGAATAAATGATGAAACATTTAAAAATTTTACATTTGTGAATAAACCCATAGACATCCCCAGAACCCGGCGTCACAAGTTCATGAGCTATTTCTACGAAACAATACAACAAATCCGTCCGGAATACAAATGGACAGAAAGTAAATACAATATACTGGAAGGGACTATACTAGCTGCGGGCCGCCTCGAGTAATGCAACTCACCTAGTTCCAGTATCATCCATGCTGCTACGCCCAGTAAGCCACTAGTCGTACAAGTGCCTGTGCAACAAAAATGCACAGAAGTGTAGTATGAGTACATAAACAACGTGTACTCAGTAAGTGTCCCGCCTAATCTCGAAGAAGTAGAGACGAGATGGCAACTTCGACACTTACTAAAGGTCCAGTAATAATATTATTAATGCGATGACTCATAGATCCATTAAGAACAATAGTAAAATTCAAATGAGTCACTAAACACGTGAAAGTTCCTTTTTAATTAAAATCTCCGGATTCATAATCCATCAATTGACAATTATCTCAAGTCGCGGAGAGCAGGTATTAGTATCAACAACTTTCACAGCAAGCAATACAAGCATGCGCAACTCATGCCGAGGACGTACGGCCCGATCCAATAGTATTTAAACTGTGCATTGCCGAGGGTCGGACGGCACGAACCATAGATGCATCTATTACCCCGCTCGCGAACCATACATGCGACGCGGTAAAATTTAAATAAGCAATCATCCTGCTCGCGAACCTTACATGCGACGCAGGTACACATAGAAATACATGCTCAAACAGTAGATTAAGAATTTATCGAGGAACATTTATTCAAATAAAAGCCAATTCTCTTTTAACAATTTTAGAAAATGAAGTTTAATCCTTTTAGAAATTCACTTACCAGTTCGACAGGATTTAAGCAATTCAACTGTAACCTACATTACAATTATTCCAAGTACAGCATGCTTTTGGGTCCTAGACTACCTGGACAAGAACATAATAGTAGCTGCGCACGGACTCTCGTCACCTCGTGCATACGTAGCCCCCATAAATAGGAGCACATAACCAATTAATTCACCTATGGTAAAATTTCCTCTCACAGGATTAGAAAGGAGACTCACCTCGCTCCGAAGATTAATTACCGGCATTCCACGCCCTTCCAAACACTTGTATCGATGCTAAATACTCCCAAAACTAGCCAATGATTATGCAAATTTGTTAATATACGATAAATTGCTTGTATTAATCCAATTTATAACAATACCTAACCCCGATCGAAAGGTTGACAAAAATGGCGTCGGGCTCACGTGCCCGGATTTCCAAAATTTTCGAAAAACAAGTTTACCCATATCCTCACGAACTCAAATATATGATTTCCTCTTAATTCCATACCCAAAATCGTGGTCAAATTCCAAGAATATGAATTTCTAGGTCTTTCTACCAAAACGCTAAATTTATACCAATTTACATGCCAAAATTTATACATAATCGATGTATTTAACTTAAGATGGATGGGAGTGACTTATTGAATGATGAAATCCCCTCTTGAAATCCTCCAAGAATCGCCCAAAACCAAGAGAAAATGAAAGAAATGGGCCAAATCCCGACTTTAAAACAAAACACTGCCTCCAGCACTTTCTGCACCTGCGGTCACTCGACCGCTTCTGCGGTTTCGCAGGTGTGGACACACCACAGCATCTGCGGTCCTTCCCAGGCCCCCTTATTTCCGCTTCTGCGCCTCGTCTACCGCAGGTGCGGTCCCGCTTCTGTGGCACCCTGACCGCATCTGCGGTCCCTTCGCTCCTGACCCAAAACCGCATTTGCGCCCTCCTAGCCGCTTCTGCGGCTCCACACCTACGGCCCAGTTCTCGCAGGTGCGGTTATGACAGCAACCAGCAAATTCAGCCTTTTCCTAAAATCCCATTTTCGATCCGTTAACCACCCGGAATCCACGCGAGGCCCCCGGGACCCCAACCAATCATACCAACCAGTCCCAAAACACGTTACGAACTTATTCGAGGCCTCAAATCATATCAAAAAATGCTAAAACCAAGAATCGACCTCGAATCCAAGCTTTATGAACTTTAGAATTTCAAACTTCTACTTTCGATGTTTAAACCTATCAAATCACGTCCGATTGACTTTAAATTTTGGGCACAAGTCATATTCAACATTACGGACCTACTCCAACTTCCGGAATCGGATTTCGACCCCGATATCAAAAAGTCCACCTCCGGTCAAACTTCTCAAAAACCTTCAAATTTCTATCTTTAGCCAAATGACTCCAAAATGACACACGGACCTCCGAATTCACTTCCGATCGCGCTTCCAATTCCATAACCACCATACGGAGCTACTCCCAGACTCGGAACCCCAAACGGACATTGATAACACTGAAATGCTCTTCAACCCAAACTTATGAAATTTCTTCCAAAATGCTAACTTCCACAATAGGCGCCAAAACGCTCCCGGGTTATCCAAAATCCGATCCGGGCATACGCCCAAGTCTGAAATCGTCATATAAACCTGCTGGAACCTTCAAACCCTGATTCCGAGGTCATTCATTCAAAATTCCGATCTTAGCTAAATCTTTCAACTTAAGGCTTCTGAAATGAGAATTTTCTTCCCAAATCAACTCCGAACTTCCCGAAATTCAATTCCGACCATGCGTACAAGTCAAAATGCCTGAATTGAAGCTGCTCACGGTCTCGAACTGCTGAATGGCATGCTAGGGCTCAAAACGACCGGTCGGGTCGTTACACATTGGGCAGTATGGATAAACTTATGTTTACCAATAAAGGAAGGAGGTGTGGCATTTAGGTCTATGTTTGATGTGTTGAGGGCCTTATTTTTTAAACTATGATGGAACTTTAGAGTAAAGGACACAAAAAACTCACTCTGGAAAGAATTTATGGCGATTAAATATTGCAAGAAATATGGCCCGGCGATGGTGCAATAGAAATATGGATCGCACGTTTGGCGAAAAATGTTACAACGTAGAGAGCTTATAGACCACCAAATTTGGTGGCAAGTATAGGAAGGGTCTTCTAATTTTTGGCAGGATAAGTGGACATGTTTGGGGCCTCTGATTTCACACCATCACATTTTTGGGGCAACAAAGATGTACGATATGTTCACCAATTTGCCGAGGAAAACGAGTGGAACTTGACCAAATTAAAGGACTATTTACCAGAGGATATTATGCAGCATATTGTGGAGGAGGTCAAACCTCCAGTGAGTGGTTATGAAAAGGATAAATCGTGGTGAATTTTGTTCAAGTTGTCTACATGATTTGTCCTAATTTAATTTACATCACATGTAATAATAATTCAAAATCATATAACGAACAAGCACGTGACATAAAAACGAAATTCAACATACTCCTAACATGTTTATCTTATATATCACATAAAATGATTCATGCCAAAACATTATTATTAATTCATATCTCATAAACTAATAACAATTAAAATAACTGTATAATCTAATAACCTATTATAGATTACTGTCCTATCTTAACAAATTTTTAAATTCAAGTTACGAACTATCTTAGTAGTTTAACTTATATGAATACATATTTTATTCACAAATAAAAAATATCAATCCATAAGCATTCAAACAATTTGACTATTGCACAAGACACAAGGATAATGGTTTGAACTCTTCCAATAAAATCTTAAAATATTTCGTAAATAATTTTTTGACACGAGAAACCATGTTTGAATGTGACAAATAAAAATGCCAAGTATGTGTGGAATCTAAGTATGTTAAACATTCTTATAAGTCAGTTGAAAGGAATTCAAATCCTTTAGACTTAATTCACACATATATTTGTGACATGAAGTCAATACCATCTCGCGGTGGAAAGAAGTATTTCATAACTTTTATTGACGATAGTACTCGATATTGCTATGTTTACTTACTTAATAGTAAAGATGAAGCAATAGACGCATTCAAGCAATACAAAAATGAAGTTGAAATGCAACTTAACAAGAAAATCAAAATGATAAGAAGTGATAGGGGTGGTGAATATGAATCTCCTTTTGAACAAATATGTTTAGAATATGGAATTATTCATCAAACAACGGCCCCTTACACGCCCCAATCCAATGGGATTGCAGAAAGAAAGAATCGTTCATTAAAGGAGATGATGAACGCATTATTGATAAGTTATGGTTTGCCACAAAACTTGTGGGCGGGAGTCATTCTTACGGCTAGCCAAATTCAGACGTGATTTGATAGGTTTAAACATCGAAAGTTGAAGTTTGAAATTCTAAAGTTCACAAAGCTTGGATTGGAGGTCGATTCTTGGTTTTAGCATTGTTTGATATGATTTGCGGCCTCGAACAAGTCCGTAATATGTTTTGGGACTGGTTGGTATGATTGGTTGGGGTCCCGGGGGCCTCAGGTAGATTTCGGTTGGTTAAAGGATCGAAAATGGGATTTTGGGAAAAGGCTGAATTTGCTGGTTGCTGTCATAACCGCACTTGCGAGAACTGGGCCGCAGCTGCGGAGCCGCAGAAGCGGCTAGGAGGGCGCAGATGCGGTTTTGGGTCAGGAGCGAAGGGACCGCAGATGCGGTCAGGGTGCCGCAGAAGCGGGACCGCACCTGCGGTAGACGAGGCGCATAAGCGAAAATAAGGGGGCCTGGAAAGTACCGCAGATGCGGTGGCGTGGCCCCCATTGCGGAACCGCAGAAGCGGTCGAGTGACCGCAGGTTCGGAAAGTGCTAGAGATAGTGTTTTGTTTTAAAGTCGGGATTTGGCCCATTTCTTTCATTTTCTCTTGGTTTTGGGCGATTCTTGGAGGATTTCAAGAGGGGATTTCATCATTCAATGGCAAGGTAAGTCATTCCCATCCATCTTAATTTAAATACATCAATTATGTATAGATTTTGGCATGTAAATTGGTAGAAATTTGGGGTTTCGGTAGAAAGACATAGAAATTCATATTCTTGGAATTTGACCACGATTTTGGGTATGGAATTAAGAGGAAATCATATATTTGAGTTCGTGAGGCTATGGGTAAACTTGTTCTTCGAAAATTTTGGAAATCCGAGCACGTGAGCCTGAGGGCATTTTTTTCAACCTATCGATCGGGGTTAGGAATTGTTATAAATTGGATTAATACGAGTAGTTTATCGTATATTAACGAATTTGCATAATCATTGGCTAGTTTTGGGAGTATTTAGCATCGATACAAGTCTACGGAAGGGCGTGGAATGCCGGTTATGGATCTTCGAAGCGAGGTGAGTCTCCTTTCTAATCTTGTGAGAGGGAATTTTCCCATAGGTGAATTAATTGGTTATGTGCTCCTATTTGTGGGGGCTACGTACGCACGAGTTGACGAGAGTCCGTGCATAGCTACTATTATGTCTTGTCCGGGTAATCTAGGACCCAAAAGCATGTTGTACTTGGAATAATTGTAATGTAGGTTACAGTTGAATTGCTTAAATCCTGTCGAACTGGTAAGTGAATTTCTAAAAGGATTAAACTTCATTTTCTGAAATCGTTAAAAGAGAATTGGCTTTTATTTGGATAAATGTTCCTCGATAAATTCTTAATCTGCTGTTTGAGCATGTATTTCTATGTGTACCTGCGTCGCATGTAAGGTTCGCGAGCAGGATGATTGCTTATTTTAAATTTGACCGCGTCGCATGTATGGTTCGCGAGCGGGGTAATAGATGCATCTATGGTACGTGTTGTTCGACCCTCAGCAGTGCACAGTTTAAATATTGTTGTATCGGGCCGTACGTCCTCGGCATGAGTTGCGCATGCTTGTATTCCTTGCTGTGAAAGTTGTTGATACTAATACCTGCTTTTCTCGACTTGAGATAATTGTCAATTAATGGATTATGAATCCGGAGATTTTAATTAAAAAGGAACTTTCACGTGTTTAGTCACTCATTTGAATTTTACTATTGTTCTTAATGGATCTGTGAGTCATCGCATTAATAATATTATTACTGGACCTTTAGTAAGTGTCGAAGTTGCCATCTCGTCTCTATTTCTTCGAGATTAGGCGGGATACTTACTGAGTACACGTTGTTTATGTACTCATACTACACTTCTGTGCATTTTTATTGCACAGGAACTTGTACGACTAGTGGCCTACTGGGCGTAGCAGCATGGATGATACTGGGACTAGGTGAGTTGCATTACACGAGGCGGTCCGCAGCTAGTATAGTCCCTTCCAGTATATTGTATTTACTTTCTGTCCATTTGTATTCCGGACGGATTTGTTGTATTGTTTCGTAGAAATAGCTCATGCACTTGTGACGCCGGGTTCTGGGGATGTCTATGGGTTTGTTCACAAATGTAAAACTTTTAAATGTTTCATAATTTATTCAGTGGAACTTATCACGTATTGTTTAAAAGAAGTGATTTCAGAAAATATTTAAACGAGAAGTTACTAGTTATTTGTTGTTGGCTTGCCTGACAGTAGAGTCCAGCGTCATCACGACCCTTAGTGGATTTTGGGTCGTGACACAATGTCTACCCTTTCCGTCTATGGAATTAGTCCAGAAGAACATTGCAAACATATGATGTATCTAAGCAGTCACATAATCTGGTGGATTTACGGCAGACAACAAATGAATAGGGATATGCTTTGCAACACATGTTTGATCAAGATTGCCCTTCCTCTTATTAAAAGTGTTTTTCCTTTCCACAGTTGCATCTTATCTGTCACGACCCAAATTCCATATTAGGCCGTGATGGCACCAAACACCGTTGTTAGGCAAGCCAACACTAATCAACTAGTGAATCCTCTTTTATATAATTTGTACGTGAAAACCTTTCCTCATTATTGAAGAAATTAGGAGTCTGAAACTTAAGCATAATTAAATGGGAGTAATAAATACGAACTTAAATCATGATAGCAAACCAAAAACCATAAGTCTACCAATGTTTGTGCCAAGACCTGGTGTCACAAGTATGTGGGCAATCTAGTAAAATATACAAAACCATGCTATCCTACTATTTGGAAAGGAAATAGATAGGAAAAATAAAGGCATAGAGAGACTCCAGCTGCTGCAGAACGGCTGAAAAAGGGCAGCTCACCTGAAAGTCTCAAGCTGAGGAGTCCAATCTATGCGCCGGACTAATGGTCAGATGCACCTGCCTCAAAGCCTGTACGATCAAGTACAGAAGTGTAGCGTGAGTACATAAAAATATGTACCCAGTAAGTATCTCACCTAACCTCGCAGAAGTAGTGACGAGGGGTTGACTCCGACACTTACTAGGGCCAATAATATAATAATGTGAAGTTCCAATTCTTAAAGCATAATGTATGTAGATAACAGTCAAGCTCAAACCAGAACAATAACCGAGGAATTTCCTCCATCATATTTAAGAAGGCAAGACACGTTCTTTATTTAAAACAAGTAGTATATCAAGTAATGAAACATACAACTACAAAGAGTTGCCATTCTATTATCACACACAATTACCATCGAGGACGTTCGGCCCGATCCAACATAAAAGTAAAATGTGCGCTGCCGAGGGTCGAACGGCACGAACGATAGATTCATCTATTCACCCCGCTCGCGAATCATACATGCGACGCAGTAAAAGCATAACCCCACTCGCGAATCATATGTGCAACGCGGTCAAACACAATTTTCATCATTTAAAACACAACACTTCTTTGATTCATTTTCAAAAATGAAGCCTTTAAATCCTTAGATTTTCTTCAACTTAATTAGTTTCATACGATTAACACATATAATCAAATAGCAGGGTCCATAAAGCATGGTGTAAACCTAGAACAACCCGGACAATAACAGAAATAGTAGCTACGTGCGAACTCTCGTCACTTCGTACATACGTAGCCCCCACAAATAACCACATATTAATTAAGTTCACCTATGGGGAAATTTCCCTCTTACAAGGTTAGAAAATAGATTCACCTCGTTTCGAGCCTACTTCCAACTCAAGAATGCGCTCAAATCCTCAAACCGGAGACGCACAATCCAAAACTATCCAAATAGTGTAAAAACCAATCATTATAGGTTTAAAAGTTCATATTCTAGCTATTAATATGATTATCCAACCCCAAAGGCAAAATTCCTAAAGTTTACCCCCAGGCCCACGTGCTTGGATTCCGGAAATTTTCGACGGAAGTTGTTACCCATAACCTAAGGATCAAGAATATATGATTTTTACTTCATTCCATTACGAAATTCGTGGTTAAATCTTGTTTTTATCAAAAACCTAGGTTTTACTCTAATTTCATGGATTTCACTATTCTTTACATGTTAATCTACCCAAAATACAAGTATTTAACTCACATATAGTAGGAATTACTTACCTCCAAGAGCATGGTGAAAACCCCCTCTTCAGAGCTCGAATATCGCCCAACAATGGAGTGAAAATGAGCCAAAAATGTCTAACTCCCGTAATAAATGAAGGTCAATGCCTTCAGTGATTTCCGCATCTGCAGTCCTGGGCCGCACCTGCACCCACTGCATCTAAGAAAAATGGTCCACTTCTGCGGAACTTCACTGGGCCGGCTGGGTCGCTTCTGCGGGAGGCCAACCGCTTCTACGGAGAGTGGGCCGCTTCTGCGGTTTCTGGGCTGGCCACCCTTGGCCGCATCTGTAATTAGGGCCCGCACCTACGGGCTCGTATTTGCGGCTGACCAACCGCAGGTGCGGTTCGCCAGAAGCTGGGCATTCAGCCCTTGCCCAAAATTCCCAACTTGGTCTGAGCCTCGTCCAATTGACGCTCGGTGACCCCTGGGGCCCTGGCCGAACACGCCCACAAGCTTGAAATGATAAAACGGGCTCGCTCGAACCCTCGAAATGCCGGAAACAACATTAAAACTAGGAATCACACCCTAAAACCAATTGATTCAAACTTATGAACTTCAAGTTCTTCAATTTACTTCCAATGTGACGAAACACACTTATACTACTCGGATTGACACCAAATTTTTCATGCAAGTCTTAAATGACATTACGAAACTATTTTCGGTCTCGGAATCCCTTTTGGACCTTGATATCATCAAAACCCGCTCTAAACCAAATTTAAAGAACTTCAAAAAACCTTCAAGAACCAACTTTCACTATTATGCGCCAAATACTCTCGGATCTTCTAAACCACAATCCGATCATACGCCCAAGTCCAAAATCATCATACAAACCTATTGGAACCGTCAAATCCTGATTCCGAGGTTTTTTACTTAAAATATTGACCGAAGTCAAACTTGGCCTTTTAGGCCAACCTTAAGGAACCAAGTGTTCTGATTTCAACCCAAACTCTTCCAAATCCCGTACTAACCATCTCCGCAAGTCATAAATTAGTAAAATCAAGTACGAGGAGTCTTATTTAGAAAAACAGGATTCTAAAAAACAAAACGACCAGTCGAGTCGTTACATTATCACTCACCTTGGTGATTAATCCATTTTCTTTTGACTATAGAAAATTGGGCATCCAAAGTAAGTAAAAGGAAAAGACTTTCGGAAGATACCCGTATGAATCTCCACTGTGATAGCCATGTCCATAGGAGCAGATTCATGCAAATAAATGATCGCATTTGTGCTCCACGCGTTAAAAACTAATTTTGAATAGGTTCAGATGTTTGACCAATATATTTTGAATTTGAAAAAGAGTCAAAAGAAATATTCGTATTTCTTATTTTTTATTTCTCGAACCGAGAGTTCCATGAATTGGAATCCTGATGTATATTGATATAAATGGTCCAACATGATCAAGAATTTTTATGAACATTTGGAACAGTGTATTTATGAGTATAAGAGTTATTTTTAAATAGTGTTCAATCAATTACATATTAATAGTGGGTAATAAACCCCCCATAGAAAAGAATATATACGATAATAATAACATAGTAGCAAAATACGGTAATCAACAAGAATAAAAAGAACAACAAGGACACAAAGATTTTAATGTGAAAACCCCTTTTGAATAAAGGAAGAAACCGCAGAACCGAGAGGAGCAAAATAATTTACTACAATGAGGAATTTTACACTCCATATTTCCTAGTAATTAAAATACTCTAGGAATCACTATAAACTCAAAAGAAATAACCCTCTTTTGAGATTTCCACCTCACTACAATGCCGCTCACACTCTTTACTTTTTTCCACAGTAACTATTTCCTATCTCACACTGTCTATGAGATTTCTTCTTCTGTGTGTCTAAAGAATGAATCTCAACCAATAAGAAGGCTTGTCTCGTGGTAACTTAGTAGTGCAACTTGAAAATTTGTATTATTTGCGAATTGATATCAAAACCAAGTCTGACCAAAACTTTTTTTGGTTATCTGACATTTTCTTAATTTTTTTTTTCTTTTCTTTTAATGGGTAAAAGGACAGCAACAAGATTTTTCTATAAGCTTCATGGCTGGACAACAGCAGCAGATTACAGGCAGTCTACTACAACAGCAGCATCACAATGCAAGCTCTTCAGGCGCGATTTCAAACATGGCTTTGATTTCAGACCATGACAGGGCACTATTGGATACTTTGGACAGTCCAAAACCTCATTGATGTGCATATTCAACTGGCTCAAAAACGACTTCACAAAAGATGAAAGTTTCATTGGCAAAGAGACATGAACCATGTAGTGCGAAGAGAATGAAGAGGCATGAACCATTACGGATGGTTATACAAGAAGAAGCTAATCAAAAACTAGAAGCCAACTTACGTGTTGCTATTTCCGATGAACCTGAAGAAGATGAATTGATTGAAGCTTTTCCGGAAGAGGCGGCTACAAGTGGTGATTTCTCTCCTAAGCATAGTGAAAAAAAGGGGGTGAATCAAGGAATAACACTCAGGCAACTCCCAATGAGAGCTACA
This sequence comes from Nicotiana attenuata, assembly GCF_001879085.1. NCBI lineage: Eukaryota > Viridiplantae > Streptophyta > Magnoliopsida > Solanales > Solanaceae > Nicotiana > Nicotiana attenuata. The sequence goes on along the minus strand of NW_017671920.1, from coordinate 125,185 downwards.
AAGCGAAAAGGGGTTGCCCCCTCCAAATCTACGAGGTCCAATAGATCGGAGAAGAAATGAAGAATTTTGAAGATAGTTAGAGAGGATTTTAAGGAACTTCAAATTGAAGAACTCACACGTTTGATAAATGAGGGGCAAGACACTAATTACTACATTTTCTTAGTGTATCATTTTCAAAGCATCATCACATGTAATAGTGTCATATAGCGTATTATAAACTCTATGATGATCATAGAGTACTTAGTACTTGCAAGTTCCTATTTTTTACATGCCTGCTAGAAGATGAGGTTTTTCATGCCTCTATAGAAATTGTAAGGTAAGGTCCATGCCCCCCTTACACAGGGGCGTACGCAGGAATTTTTGTAAGCGGTGTCGAAATTTATAAAAGAACCGGAATGTAGCTTTGATTGTCATACTTTTAGACAAGAAATAGTCTTAATCTATTGATTTTGTTGAGTCTTAAGCAATTTGTTGAGTCTTAAGCAAATATTTATAAAAGAAAAGTGCCTTAGTTGAGGTTTGAACCTTTGACATCAGAGAAAAATCAAGCACATTACCAACACACAATTTATGTCAAGTGGTGTCATTTTTTCCTACTTAATAGTTTGCGTACAATATTAATACATATATTTAGTAAAAATTTTTTACGAAGCGGTGTCGCGTGACACCGCTTCGATAAGCGTAAATCCGCCTCTGCCCTTACATGTACTCTTCCTATGTGGTTTCTTTTTGCTTTTTATTATTAATAAAACTAGCCCCAGGCACCTGCCTAGTGGATTTGCTTAAAAAAAAAAAAAAGAACTAGCTCCCAGATTAAAACACTCCTGTTGACTATGGATTCTACAAGTTTTCTGAAAATTTCTATTAAATTTTAAAGCTTGTAAGTATTATTTGGTTATCTTTAAATTCCATACTAGGTAGAACGTGAAACTAACCAAAAAAGGAAATAATATAAAAAAATGGGAGCAATATTTATTAGGGAATTAAAGATGTTAGAGATAAAAATACTAAATACTCTAATTCTTTATTGAAAAAGGTTATATATATATCTCAAAAACTTTCTTGAACAATATAATCTTGCAGCAAAGAAATTACTCAATGGCGAAGATTGAAGGATTTGCCAAGAGATGGTCTCTTACTGGTTTGACTACTCTTGTCCCTGGTGGCAATTCTGGAATTGGGTGAGTTATATTTTACATTTTCTTCTACTGTAGTGTTTGGTATTGATGGAAGTCATTTTTCAAGCAAATATTTTTTTATAAAGTCCTTTTTTGATGTTTAATTGGCTGATTTTTCAAATGACAAACGAATTACCTCACTTACGCAAAGAAACTCTTAACTTCTTATTAGTTGTTCCAACTAATACTAATCAGACAAAATCATTAATAAAGGAGATGTATGAATGTCCCAATAAGGTGGTGTGAGAGATTAACAATTGTGAGTATGAGAAGAGGTAGAGCTAAGGGTGTTAAACGGGCCGGGTCAGCCCGGTTCCGGCCCGGCCCAGACCGGTAGAACCTGGAACCGGCCCGGACCGGTAAGGGGGGGCTGGGCTGGGCTGGGTAGGGGGGTTGGGGTGGGTTTGGACGGTTTAAATTTTTGAAACGGGTTACTCGGCACGGTAAAACCCGTTAGATAAACAGTGCCGTTAAACCGGTTAACCAGCACGGCTCGGACCCGCCCGGAGCGTGAATATAACATGAATATACCATGAATATACCATAAATATACCATAAATATACTATAAATATACCATGAATATATCATAAATATACCAATTATTGTATACTAATTAACATAATTTAAAATTGTTGGAATTTAACATATAGTGTATATATTTAGGGTATAAAACTATAAATGCTCAAATCATAGAATATGATGGTAACATATTATTTTTAAAATATGCTATATATGTGTTATTTTAAGATTTTAAGACAATTTGTGTTATTTTAAATTATTAGACGTATTTATGCTTAATGATTTAGTTTGTTAGATTAATTTGAAGTATTATTAATTTATTATGCATGAAAATTTAGTTTACTATTTATTTGTTAATTTAATTTTTAAATGCAAACTTTAATTTTGTAGTTTTGAAATAAATATAGCACTTGCAATTTATAAGTGCAATTTTTTCCCATCTTCCTTGTATTCTTTATGTTAGTACTTTGTATTAATACTATAAATTACAATATTTATACAAAATCCAAAAAAAAAAAAAAATTATACTAAACCCGGCCCGACCCGGCCCCCTCAACCCGTAACCCTTATGGTTCAATTTTTACCCGGATGAACCCGAACCCGTTAAACCCGTTAAGACCCAACCCGTAACCGGCCCGGACCGTAACCCGTACGGGTCCAAAAAATATAGGCCCGGCCCGGCCCGGCCCACCCGTTAAACACCTTTAGGTAGAGCTAGGCCCAAAAAGTATTGGAAAGAGGTGATTAGGCAGAACATGACATACGTTCAGCTTACCAAGGACAAGACCTTTAATAGGAGGGTGTGGAGGTTGAGAATTAGGGTAGAAGGTTAGTAAGCAGTCGGCGTCTTTCCTTTCATACAATTAATGCTATAATTATTCTGTATTTTCGTATTCTTAGATTTCTATTACTACCTGATGTTGTTTATAATTCGGTTTTATTATTATCTTGTTGTTTCTACTTCTTCTCTTTCATGAATTCTATACTACTGCATGTCTTCCTCTATATCATTGTGATTATACATGTTAGCTTTGAGCCGATAATCTATTGGAAATAACCCCTCTACTTGCTTAACGGGTGGGATAAAGTTGTGTACTCACTACCTTGTCATAACCCCACTTGTTTGATTTGTTGTTATTTTTGTACATATATGTACTTTAAAAAAATTCACTCACCAATCAAACATCGGAAAATATATGGCGACTGTGTTATTCTTTATGCGTGGAGTTGTAGAGGAGCTTGCGCAACTAGGTGCAACTGTTTACACATGTTCGAAGACAGAATCAGAGCTAAATTAACCAATGCAAGACTGGGTAGACAAAGGCTTTCAAGTAAAAGGTTTAGCATGTGATGTAACTTGTAGAGAGCAAAGAGTTGAGCTCATGGAAAAGGTTTCCTCTACATTCAATGGAAAACTCGACATTCTTGGTAGAACTATATCCTATTAATTAATTGTTGGTTAAATTATTACTATAAATTTTCAATTTTGACCAAGTTTATTTTCTTCTTGTAGATTAATAATGTTGGAACAAACGTTCACAAGGCCACTCTGGAATATACTGCCGAAGATTATGCACACATATTGGCTACAAATTATGAATCTTCATTCCATCTCTGTCAAATTGCTCATCCTCTGCTTCTAGTCTTGTGCACGTGTCCGGTACTTCTATTTATGGACCAACAAAAGGTGATATATACTCATATCTATCATGTAAAACACTAAACAAATCAGTGTCGTACTAAAAAATGACTTTGTTTCTTCTTATTAACTGATTGCAGCGGCAATGAATCAGCTTACACGATATTTGGCTTGTGAATGGGCTAAAGATGGTATTCGGGTTAATGGCGTTGTGCCCTGGTTCATAAATACACCACTTATGGAATATGTAATATTCTCTGGTCTTTGCTTCAACGCTCCTGCATTTTAATATGAATTTAATGTATATACATCGATCACTGTATAATTTTCTTATACTTTTTCCATGTATTTTAACCAATCGTGACAAGTTATTAACTTCCTTTTTACTTTGTTAAATTAAGAAAATATTTTGATAATCTTAAAATTAAAACTAGTCGAACCAATTTTTAAGATTACTATAGACAGTTTCCTGTTATTATAAGGCTATCATGAACTGAACTGATGGTGCAAAAACATGTATATTTTCTCGGTAAGAAGTTTTAAACTTATATCCGTTACTAGTGTAATGAAACTTTTACACCATCTCTCCAATTTAACACGTTATAGAAGGGGAGTCTTGGAGCGACATTAAAGTTGTGTCTGTGTGACCCATAAGTCGCAAGTTCGAGTAGTGGAATCAGCCATTGATGCTTGCATCAGGGTAGGCTGCCTACATCACACCCCCTTAGGGTGCGGACTTTCCCAGACCCTACGTGAATGCAGGATGCTTTTTGCACTGTGCTGCCTTTTTTGTAAAATATTAGTTGACTTATTTTGAAGGCTACTAATTCAAAAAGTTATTGATGTAATTACCTTTCAAGTGACCTAATAGTAATATTTTTCAAACTGTCGGTGTATAAAAGTTAAATAATAAAATGCATGATAACCTGATTTTGAATCAATGATGAATTTGATGGCTTTATTAACAGTTGGTCAAGGATAAAACATTTTTAGACGGATTAATGTCAAGAACTCCTCTTAAGCGACTAGGAGAAGTTGAAGAAGTTTCATCTCTGGTGGCTTATCTTTGTCTTCATGCTTCTTCCTACATCACTGGACAGGTTATAGCTGTTGACAGAGGTTTCATGGTCAGTGGGTTCCAATTCCAACTGCCAGAATTTTAATTAGTTCTTGTTTGAAAAACTAATGGTGTCAGAGTTTCTACCTTAGTACCATTGTAATAAATGTTGTATTTGCTCATGTTCTGTGTTTAATTTCTCAAGTGTGTTAATTCCAGTTGAACGCATTATGAATAAAAGGTGTGATCATGTCAATCTGTTAAATATTTCCTCCGCTTCATTTTGTGCGGCAGTGTTTATTAGGCAAGAATCTTCTTCCAACCTCTAGGTGGTCCGTCAAATCCGCTAGCCTAGGGTAGTTAAAATAAAGACAGAATTCTCTCCTCTTTTTATTTGCCTTTTTCTGAGAGTGATGTCGTCCTTCTGCTCCTGATGAATTGACTCTGCCATCTATTTCATGCTAATCACGAAAAGCAAGCTCTATGTGTCTAATTGTGTCACCAACAGGCACCACGAGTTCTTTACTTTTTGTAGGGGTGGAGGGCTTTTGTGAATTATAGCATAGGTCGTGACTACCGTCTTACCTTGATTGATGTTGTATATCGCCCTCTTGTTCTATAGAAAATGTCACGCCCCGAACCTGGGGCTGGACGTAATACGGCACCAGGTGCCTAACTGTTGTGACCGAGCAAACAACCCTGCAGGCTGAATCAACATGTAATATCACAACAAACTGAAAGCGAAAGATAAACTAACACATGTTGATACACTGAATGTTTGAATGATATAAATCAAAGTGCGGAAATACTAATATAGGTCTGAAAAATATATGTGGTCAACATTTCTTAACATGAAAAGCAAGCGACTCTATCTAACTGTTACTCTAGTCTATGAAGCCTCTAATGAAGTACTAAAAATACTGACTATCTGTAAATATATAAAGACTGTAAAGTAATGGTAATGCCCCGAAAGAACTGGGGCTCACCAAATAGCTGGTACGAGGATCCTAGCGCTCTGAATCGTCAACCAGTAAATCATTACCTGCATGGTGAGGTGTAGGCCTCGAGCAAAAAGGACGTCAGTACATTTGAATTGCATTGATATGTAAAACAACTGAAGAAAGAACTATAGATGCTGAAATTGAAATTGAACTGATAACTGATAATGATAACTACTGAAATTGAAACTAAAATGATAACTGATAACTGAACAAAGGCAGTAAGGATATGAATATTCCCTCTTCTAAATAATGAACAACCTGTTTATCTGAATAAATAAACTGCGGCCTTAGGCCCAATATATATGTGCACAAATTGCAGCCTCAGGCCCAAGTATACGTATGCATAACCGGGCCTCAGGACCAAAGATGCATAAAGCATAAAATGCGGCCTCAGGCTCAAAGATGCATAAAGCATTAACTGTGGCCTCAAGCCCAAACTTGCATAAAGCGTTAACTATGGACTCAGGCCCTATACAGTTGTTCAACATTCAGGGATTTAATATCAGGAATTGAGAATCATACTGCAATACATGATACTGAAATACTGAATCATATTGAGTTACATGATACTGGATTGCTTAATAGCACTAGACTGGGGCAGGTATTCATTAATTAATTATGAGAACTGAAGCTTCAAGTGTTTATGATATGCTGAGAAATGTAGACTGAGACTCATGGGCATCAAACACAAGTCTATATTGATTACGCACTGAGCTCATAATGTTCAGAATGAAAGTCGTAACGAGTTACCAAGCTAGAGAATAGAAGTTCTACAACAATTCAAGGAACTAGGCTTAACTATATTTCTGAGGCAATTAGTAACGTTGTAAAAGAAACGTAATGTAGGAAGAATCATTAACATTCCCAAACGTAGAGAGTTAGTCTCACATACCTTAACTTCCTGCTCTTGAGAGTAATCCAACATCCGCCAGCCCTTTCAGCTTTAATCTATATCAATACGGGTCAAAGGGATTCCATATTAGCAATAATACTCAATTTTTTGTCACTTAGACATTTCATCAAACACTTTATGGGCGTAAAGCCTCATAACCCTCACTAATGATGTGTCTACACCCAACAACCCATTCTCTTGCTCCAAGATAAATTCTAAAATCTCAAAAAAATTATAATCAATATCATTCTTCATCACCTATAAGATAAACAACACCCTTAACCAATAATCAACAATCAACAACCCAAATCCATAACCATTCATATTTTTCTATCAAACCCAACGGCTCATATCTCATGAACTAGAATCTATAATCATTAATCCAATACTATAATCAAGTAGAGGATGAAGATATTACCTTTTTGACATTCAATCCTCTTGAATTCGAGTTATAGGGTTTCGTCTCTCAAAACTGATGTCTCAAGCGAATATGTAATGATTTGAATGGTTTAACCATGTTAATGAGGTGTTGGAGAATTGAAAAAAACTTAGGATCACCATTAGAACTTAACTTGGATGGTGGAGGGACCTTTGAGAAGTTAGGTTCTTTAGAGCTTCCCTTTTTAGAGCAAGTTTTTGTGTTTTGGGGTGTGGGGGACGAAGTAGGGCTTTTAAAATGACCCCCCGGGTGCGCTACCATACACCTGAAGGCCTAGCCGCGCACCTGGACACGCAGCAGGCAGTAGTAATGCCACAAGAGCGCGGCCGCTCAGTGGACCATCTGGGCGTGCATACTGCATATTGTCCAGTGAAATGTACATAACATTTTGCTTAGAGTGTTACATTATCTCCCCTTTGGGATTATTCGTCCATGAATGATTGTTCTAACTGTAACTTCCGCTAACTCAGGACCTTAAACGAGTCTGGTGGAAACATGAACATTCATGAACACTTGCATACTAAACTAAAATAATAAATGATTACTGAACTGTTGAGATACTGAACTGAATGACTATTGCATTGACTGAATACTGAAGGACGTGGAAATTATAATATAAGGTCTGAATGAAAAGGTTAGTTACCTTCAACATTTCTCCAAAACACCCGCAAACTATCATAGCATAACTCAAGCCTCACAGGGCATCATAATGCGCACAACATGAAACATATCATGAATACTAGTCTGCCATGGATACGTTAATACTGAACTAACATTGATATATGAATACTGAACTGACACCAATATTTGAGTACTGAACTGACATCAATATGTGAGAACTAAGTTGGCATGAATATCTGTATACTGGACTGACATGAATATCTGAGTACTGAATTAACATGAGTATCTAAATAGTGGAAACTTGAATGTTATAACATGACACGTGAAATATTGGGTGTAAAGCCGCCAATTCTTGTGGCAACTCTAACTCATAAGCTACTGGACCGATCCTTCGTAGGATCCTATACGGTCCGATGTATCTGGGACTAATCTTTCCTTTCTTTCCAAATGTTATAACACCTTTCATATGCGAAACTTTCAGAAATACCCAATCATCTACTTGAAACTCTAGGTCTCTATGCCGCACGTCCGAATAGGACTTTTAGCGGCTCTGGGCCGTCTTCAAACGCTCTTGAATCAACTTGACTTTCACCATAGTCTGATAGACCAAATTTGGTCGCAACAACTCTGCTTCACAAACTTTGAACCAACCAATTGGCAATCTACACCTTCGCCCATACAGAGTCTCACACGGTGCCATCTTGATACTAGAATAGTAGGTGTTATTATTAGAAAACTCAATAAGAGGTACGTGATCATCCCAATTACCTTTAAAATCAAGGATATATCCTCAAAAGTCAAAATAATGCGCTCTAACTATCCATCTTTATGAGGATGGAAAACTTGTGCCAAATCCTTTCTAAAAGGACTTCTGAAAGTTCGTTTTAAACTGAGCACCACGATCCAAAATGACGGACAACAGAGTCCCATGCAATCAGACGATTTCCTGAATGTACAACTTGGCATAATCTTCTGCTAAATTTGTAGTCTTTATGTCACGACACGAAATCCACTAGTCGTGATGGGACCTAACCCAACCTGCTAGGTAAGCCAACTAACAACAATCCAAATTCCAATAATATCAACAAAATAATTAAACAAAAGGAATTTTCGGAATCTTATACATTTCCCAAGGACTGGTAGTACAAATCATGAGCTTCAAAGAATAGAGTTTACAAAGATGATATGAAGTAAGTACATCTTCTATTTGAAAAGTACATAGACAGAGTTTTATAAATCTAAGGCTACCATGAACAAGAGGCAGCTACAACAGGGACGCAGGTACACCTTCAAATACAGCTCCCATCGAACACAGCAACAACAGCAGCCAACATCTGCACACAATGTGTATAAGCTTAGTATGAGCACAACCGACCACATGTACTCAATAAGTAACAAACCTAACCTTAGCTTAAAAGTAGTGACGAGCTAAAACATGGTCGGGTCCAACACCAGTAGCCAACAACAATTCATAACAATGTAGAGCATATAAACAAGGAAATAACTCAGAGATAAAATGCTCAGCTTTTTCACAGTTTTTTCGAAAATAGTTTCGCTTTTCAAGAATATCAGTGAAAACCCAAATCCTTTACAAAAATCGTCGAAAACTATGAGATAGTTTGAAAACTGTAGTTTTTTTCCAAAAATACTTTCCCCAATAAATAAGATGTTTCATTTTCTTCCTAGATAGAAAATGTGAAATACCTCTCTATGCCCACATATCAATGTCTGTAAAAGGTCATGAATGACGTGATACCGTACAACATGAGAAAAAATGCATCTCTAGGCCTGTATGTCATGTGTGCATGCCAATACCATGTATCTCGTAGATGATTCATCTACTCACAGTCTCGTAGTACTCAATCTCACTGTCTCACACTTCCCACTTATCATTCTCAACCAATCGATACTGTATATGGCCCATACCGCCTAGGGAAGATCCATCCCGGAATATATACATCACTGACAATCAGTCACTCAGTACCGTGGAAGGCCAATCCGGCCCCATGGAGAAGATCCATCTCCTGGTATATAAATGCTTCGGTCTTGATCAATGTCCGGGGAAGATCCATCCTTCAATATAATCAACTGCGCTCATTGGAGGTGTGTACAGGCTCCGGAGGGGCTCCTACAGCCCAAGCGCTATAATTTGCAAGGACAACTCACATGCCATAGTATCAATATTAGAATCTGCACGGACAACTCACGTGGTGCACGGACAACTCACGTGCTAAAGTATCAATATCAGAAACCGCATTTACAACTCACGTGCTATAGTATCAATATCCTCATAGTCAGGCCCTCGGCCTCACTTAGGCATCAATCTCTCCAGTCTCTCTCTCGGGCTCACAATGTCATGAAACTAGCCCAGAAATGATGATATAATATATCAATAAATAACAACAGAGACTGAAATATGATATGCATATGAATATGTATGACTGAGTATATAAAGCAATAGAAGTAAATAACTCAATAGCAGAAATGACCTCAATGGGTCCCAACAGGATAAACATGTAGCCTAGACATGGTGTCTAACATGGATCGCAGCTCAATAGCTCAAGTACGTAGAAATTTCATGATTACAGGTAAGGTCAGGTAACTACACAGTACCACAAAAATAACGGAGTCACAATTGACACGGCGCACGCCCACACGCCCGTCACCTAGCATGTGGGTCACCTCAATACCAATCACATAGCACATAATTCGGGGTTTCATACCCTCAACACTAAGTTTAGAAGAGTTACTTACCTCAAACAAGCCAATTCCAATACCGAACAAGCCAAGTGGTGCTCCAAGAATTCCATCACGCGCGTACCAACCTCTGAACGGCTCAAAACTAGCCAAAAGCAACTCAAATACATCAAATAAAGCCCAAGGAAATAATTCCAAATGATAAATATCGAATCCTTAATCAAAACCCAAAATCGACCAAAAGTCACACCCGGACCCACGCCTCGGAACTTGACAAAACTCATAAAATCCGACAACCCATTCGATTACGAGTCCAACCATACTAGTTTCACTCAATTCCAACTCCAAATCGAAGTTCAAAACTCAAAAATTCATATTATGATACTTTAGGCCAAAACCCTGAGTTTCCTCTTTAAAATTCATCAAGAAATTGCCAAAAATGAAGTTAGATTCATGAAATAAGATCAAAACCAAGTGTAGAACACTTACCCCAATCCTTGTGATGAAAATGGCTCCAAAAATCGCCTCAATCCGAGTCCCACATCTCAAAATATGAAGTAAGAACCAAAACCTCGATTTAGTAGCTTCTACCTAGCAGATTCCGCATTTGCGGGCAAGAGGTCGCATCTACGACTTTTGCTTTTGAGGGAAAAGGCTCGCATTTGCGAGACAGGCCGCTTCTGTGATGGCCATGATCGCATCTGCGATCGCGCTTCTGTGCTAGAAGTACCGCTTCTGTGAATACTCCCCAGCCAGCTCTCCCTCGCTTCTGCAACAGCTTAGTCGCTTCTGCGACCATTGCACCTGAGCAAAACCAGCCGCAGGTGCGGTCACACCCGAACCAGCAACTCCTCAGCAATGAAAACATGAAGAAAATGATCCGAACTCAATCAGAAACACGCCCGAGCTCCTCGGGACCCCATCCAAAAATACCAACAAGTCCCATAACATAATATGGACCTACTTGAGGCCTCAAAATACACATTACAACATCGAAATGATGAATCCCACCTCAACTCGAAATCAATGAACTTTGAAACTTCAAACTTCCACAACCGACATCGAAACCTATGAAATTACGTCCGATTGACCTCAAATTTTGCACACAAGTCACATGTGACACTACGGACCTGCTCCAACTTCCGGAGCCGGATTTCAACCCGATATCAAAAAGTCCACTCCCGGTCAAACTTTCCAAAATTTCAACTTTCGCCATTTCAAGCCAAATCCTACTGCGGACTCCAAATCACAATACGGACGCGCTCCTAAGTACAAAATCACCCAGCGGAGCTGGCGGAACCATCAGGAATCCAATCTGAGGTCAAGTACTAAAAGTCAAACTTGGTCAAACCTTTCAAATTTAAAGCTTCTAGCTGAGAATCATTCTTCCAAATCAATTCTGAATAACTTGAAAACCAAAATCAAAGGTTCACATAAGTCATAATACATCATACGGAGCTACTCATGTCCTCATTCAACTGAGTGAAGTTTAAATGCTCAAACCGACCGGTCGGGTCATTACATCCTCCCTAACTTAAACATACGTTCATCCTTGAACGTGCCCAGAGTTGTTCTCAAAGACATCAACCGCAGTGTAACCTTACCATGCACATACCCGGGGATGATCCCACATCACCCTATCCCATATAGGTCTGGTAACACAATATAACCAGAATTTCATAATTCGACCTAGCCCATAAACCTTAGAACCAAATTTTTCACATCTGAAATTTTCTATAAGATCATAATCTCACATCTACACACTATATAAGTCTGAACAAGCTGTAATCATAACAAAGATGTAATCACATGATATAGCGCATAACTCAAATACACAAAGAGACAATTTCTAATCACAGTAGCTGCTCAAAATAACCCAATACCAGTAATAAACCTCATATCAAACAAAGCCTCATTCTAAATCCTTCGTACACTGCCAATGATGTAAGAAACCCCCTCTCCTTCGATAGGAACTATAATAAATTTCTAAGCCGATAAACAACAATATCCTTCCAAATATACCGCAATCAGATCCGATAGCACCCATTTTAGGTCTGATGACCTCATACCTTCCAACATGATCACTCTAGTGACATGCCCCATCAATACAATCTAACGCCACAACCCGTGCAATCCGTGCACCAGTAAGCAACATTTCAAATGTACTCAAATCATAGAAAATGACACAAAAACGAGAGAACTGCCTCGCAAGCTTAACAAGTACTGCCACAACAAAATGTCAAAAATCCATCACACACCGTAGGACCATCACACAAATCTAACACAAAGGTTCATACCTGAACAAAACTCCGCTGCAATGCGTGATCCCATCCAAACACTGGTCCATGGCATATACCTCAAGCCACCTTGCTCAAAATCAACAACCACGTACAATCTGATATCAAGTTCCCAAAGTGCATTTCCATAACCATAGAGAAGCAAATGATGCAATGCCATACAATCCCGAAAGAACATGACTAATGCGCAATAAATCATGCAACACCCAAATACCCATGTCGCTCAAATTTTGCTATAAAGCCCAAATAGAACAACACCGTATGTGCATATAACCAACGAATCACAACTCCTCATAGCATAGAAGAGTAACTCACAGATCATTTCAGAACACGAATAAGCTCAACAACAACTAAATGTTACATCTCTCAACAATAGCAGTATGGAGCCAATAGATCCGACTCGGTGTAGAATACACATCCCAATTGAGCCTACCAATGGACCCCCAAATCAACTCTTGTTATCCATAAATAGATAAATAACCCTCCGAAAGTTCACAATGACTGAATCATAACACATACTATCATCTGGCTAGCTTTAGTTACAACTTCATAGTCCACAACCATGAAACAATCTGCTCCTGGAAACTCACAATCTCCAAATCCATAGAACACACGAATCACCATATCTGATCCCCAACTCCACTGCCCGAATGTCTAACACATCTCTCACACCGATCATCCCACGAGGAATACTTCTCTGATTCTTCTGTTCCATACAACAATATTTGAAAATCAGCAGTCGATCAACCAGGCGGGCACCACAATACCAATGAAGCATCCGTAAGTCAAAACACAGTGCGCCTACTGGAATGCGCACCCTTCTCAAGCAATCCAAGTAGTCATAGCATTCATCTAAATGTCGAAAACCATCCATACTGACTGAGAATTCATGACCTTCCCTTCAAAACCTAATTGTGACCTTGCACATGCATATCTTAATTCCACACAACACACCGCATCTATCATTCCATCATATGAAAAGCACGAGAATCTCATAAACAACTCTGAGTCACCAGCAGAATACATACCTGATTAGTCAAAAACCCTCCATTCGATCTCATCCAGGAGAAAATCCCAATACACAACATGTTCCACATACCAGTAGGAAATATCCACCTCGAACCGTGATAGAAATCATCGAGAACTCTTCGAAACCCATTTTCACATAACCAGGCCATCAAAACCCAAGACTATCGCCAGAAACCCAAGACACGTAGGCCGCAGGCCGTCAAAACCCAAGACTATTGCCAAAAAATACCTGTAGAAACTCACTACATCATAAGTACCCAAAGAATGGACCATATCCATTACGGTATTGATCCAACCCACTACCCAGTTGTCCTATTTCTCCGAGTTCCTTCCGAATTACCTTCAAATTGATACTTCTCCTTGCTAGAACACCACGATCCTTAGCTAACTCACCCTACGAGATCGTAGCACAAAACCACACCGCCCTAAGGCCCACAAGCCGTTGAATTCCCTCTAAAGCACCCCAAAGCACTACAATCGATGCACCCACTCTAAAGAGACCTTCTGTGAATTTAAATGTGTTCCTTTTATCTTCCTGATATTGAAATGTAGAATCTATAATGATATAGAAATACTGCGAGTCTCGACACCATCCAATGTAATTTCTCAGATCCTAGCCATATACAAATCCGCAAAATTCTCAATTTTCACTTATAAATCTTGAATTCATTAGAACCATTCTCGAGAGTCATCCACTCTGCTCAAATCTCAATTGAATCGCCCAAACGGACCGAACGACCTGTGCCCCATTTGCACACCAACACCCTAAGAAGTAATTCACACCTCTAGGCAACCGAGTAGACCCCTACTCCCAACACACTACATCCGTCATGAATAACAAACTCGATCCATTCCATGATTCACATATACCCATTGAGTGTAATACCACCTGTATCCAGAAATTTCCTTACTCGAGTCATTCTCGATCTCAACCTATACAAATCATAACTGATTCACCAGTATACCTCAAACTGAAACCAATACAACACATAATCGTGCAATCAACTTATCAATAGCGGACTCCCCAACTTGGCTCAAAGCCATAGATCAAAACACACAATAACTCACAATGCCCATACTTTATTACAGCCATAATACCGCAGTGAGATTCAACCAAATCCTTCATAAACTCATGTAACACAAACCATATAATACTTTAAATCATCCATTGAGTTCGCATTCCTCCCCGTGACAATCGGGTTAACTATTACCATCGGTCCCACTCAAATCTCACAAATATAACCCACTAGAAGAAAAAGAAACCCTCCACACAACATCGTAAGGATTACATATCCGCAGATTACCCCGCAGGTGATAACCCACCTGCTTAGCCTCAAACTAAAATCTCTCTATACCCTTTTACAGCCACGACTACTACATAATCACCTAATCTTCTTGAGTCTGAACTCATCAACAGGACATGAAAGTATAATTCATTCTACAATTAAACAACATGATAGATCCCTTAACACACTCATAACTCGAGACTATGTGTCACATCAAGACATGAATCAAGCTCTCGATAGTCCTTTCTACATCTCAAGCAAACTTTTCTCGTTATAGTCAACCCATGTGAACACATCTCGCAGTCACATCATACTCATCACATAGTCATCCGATCATAAATTCCACTAATAGGGATACTACTAGACATATAGGTCCAAAAGTACATGCTCACACAATCAAAATCTCTGTGCTCAAGCTACAGTCAAAACCCGGCCTCAAGTCCTCCAGACTGATCCATCATCAGCATACCGAAATCACATCTCGTACCTCATCCTTGGAATCATAAGCCATCGATGCACAGTTGATACCGAGTGCTCATGTGCGCATACAAATATGTGAAAGGAATTCAAAAAGTTACGCTTCAACCCGAATCTATGCTGCACGATAAGGTAAGAAACATGGAGAGTATATCCTAAATGTCATGTAGCCTCTCGAAGATAGGTATGGATGTCATCATACCGATCCGCAAGACTCTACTAGACACTTCGTCATGACTTGTAGAACCTATGAACCTAGATCTCTGATACCAATTTGTCACGACCCGAAATCCACAAGTCGCGTGATGATACCTTACCTAACCCGCAAGGTAAGCAAACTAACAACTATCAAAATTCCAATAATATCAATAAAATAATTAAACAAAGGAATTTTCTGAATCTTATACATTTCTCAAGGACTTGTAGTACAAATCATGAGCTTCTAAGAATAGAGTTTACAAAGCTTATATGAAGTAAGTACATCTTTTGTTAGGAAAGTACATAGACAGAGTTTTATAAATCTAAGGCTACCATGAACAAGAGGCAGCTACAACAGGGACGCAGGTAGACCTTCAAATCCAGCTCCATCAAACACAGTAACAGCAGCAGCCAACATATGCACATAATGTGCAGAAGTGTAGTATGAGTAAAACTGACCCCATGTACTCATTAAGTAACAAACCTAACCTTTGGTAGAAAGTAGTGACGAGCTGGAACATGGTCGGGTCCAACACCAGTAGCCAACAACAATTCATAGCAATGTAGAGCATATAAAAAAGGAAATAACACGGAGATAAAATGCTCAGCTTTTTCACAATTTCTTCGAAAATAGTATTGCTTTTCAAGAATATCAATGAAAACCCAAATCCTTTACTGAAATCATCGAAAACTAAGATAGTTTGAAAACTGTAAAAATTACCAAAAATCCTTTCCACAATAAATAAGATGTTTTATTTTCTTTCCAGATAGCAAGTGTGAAATACCTCTCTATGCCCACATATCAATGTGTGTAAAAAATCATAAATGACATGATACCGTACAACATGAGGAAAAATGCATCTCTAGGCATGTATGTCATGTGTGCATGCCAATACCATGTATCTCAGAGATGAATCATGTACTCACACTCTTAGAGTAATCAATCTCACTGTCTCACACTTTCCACTCATCATGCTCAACCACTCGGTACTGGATATGGCCCAACGGCCCAGGGAAGATCCATCCCGGAATATATACATCACTGACCATCAGTCACTCAGTACCGAGGAAGGCCAATCTGGCCCCTTAGAGAAGATCCATCTAAAGGTATATAAATTCTTCAGACAAGATCCATGTCCAAGGAAGATCCATTCCTCAATATATTCAACCGCGCTCACTAGGGTGTGTACAGACTGCGGAGGGGCCCCTACAGCCCAAGCGTTATAATCTGCATGGACAACTCACGTGCCATAGTATCAATATCAGAATCTGCATGGAAAACTCACGTGCTAAAGTATCAATATCAGAAACCGCATGGACAGCTCACATGCTATAGTATCAATATCCTAACAATCAGGCCCTCGACCTCACTCAGTCATCAATCTCTCCAGTCTCTCTCTCTCTCTCTCGGGCTCACAATGTCATGAAACTAGCCCAGAAATGATGATATGATGTATCAATAAATAACAAAAGAGATGGATATATGATATGCATATGAATATGTATGACTGAGTTATAAAGCAATGGAAGTAAATAACTCAACAGCAGAAATGACCTCACTGGGTCCCAACAGGATAAGCATGTAGCCCATAAATGGTATCTAACATGGATCATAGCTCAATAGCTCAAGTACGTATAAATTTCATGATTACAAGTAAGGTCAGGTTACTACACAGTGCCATAGAAATAACGGAGTCATAATTCACAAAGTGCACACCCACACGCCCATCACCTAGCATGTGCGTCACCTCAATACCAATCACATAGCACATAATTTGGGGTTTCATACCCTCAGCACTAAGTTTAGAAGAGTAGTTTACCTTGATCAAGCCAATTTCAATACCGAGCAAGCCACACGATGCTCCAAGAATGCCATCACGCGTGTACCGATCTCCGAATGGCTCCAAACTAGCCAAAAGAAACTCAAATACATCAAATAAAGTCCAAGGAAATAATTCCAAATGATAAAGCTCGAATCCTTAATCAAAACCCAAAATCGGCAAAATGTCACACCCGGACCCACACCTCGGAACCCACCAAAACTCATAAAATCCGACAACCCATTCGATTACGAGTCCAAACATACTAGATTCATTCAATTCCGACTCCAAATCGATATTCAAAACTCAAAAATTCGTATTATGAAATTTTATGCCAAAACCCGCGATTTCCTCTTTATAATTCATCAAGAAATTGCCAAAAATGAAGATAGATTCATGAAATAAGATCAAAACCAAGTGTAGAACACTTAGCCCAATCCATGTGATGAAAATGGCTCAAAAAATTGCCTTAATATGAGTCTCGCATATCAAAATATGAAGAAAGAACCAAAACCTCGATTTTATAGCTTCTGCCCAGCACATTCCGCATTTGTGGGAAAGAGGTCGCATCTGTGACCTTTGCTTTTTCAGGAAAAGGCTCGCATTTACGAGACTGGACGCTTCTGCGATGGCCATGATTGGATCTGCAATCGCGCTTCTGCGCTAGAAGTACTACTTCTACGAAGACTCCCCAGCCAGCTCTCCCTCGCTTCTACAACAACTTAGTCGCTTCTACGACCATCGTTGTAACGACCCGGCCGGTCATTTCATGAGTTACAGTTCTGTTTCACCCATTTCTGCTTCTTTATGCTTTGTTCATCTGTGTTATATGGTATCGGGTTAGTCGGTTCGAATTCGGAATGGTTTCGGAAAGGTTTGAGACACTTAGTCTCTTAAGTTGGTCTTTTAGTTGGAAAAGTCAACCAGAAGTTGACTTGTGAGAAAACGATCTCGGAATTTAGTTTTTATAATTCGGATAGCTTTGTGACGTGATTTGGGACTTAGGAGCGTGATCGGAACGTGTTTTGGAGGTCCAGAGTAGATTTAGGCTTGAATTAGCGAAATTGGAATTTTGGCATTTTCCAGTTAGTAGCGGAAATTTTGATATTGGGGTCAGAATAGAATTCTGGAAATAGGAGTAGGTCCGTTGTGTCATTTGGGATGTGTGTGCAAAATTTCAGGTCATTCAGACGAGGTTTGATAGACTTTTCGAACAAAAGCGGAATTCGGAAGTTTTTGGAGTTCTTAGGCTTGAATTCATGGTTAATTTGATGTTCCGATGTTGTTTTAGGTGTTTCGAAGATTGGTATAAGTTTGGATGGTGGTATATGACTTGTCCGTACTTTTGGTTGAGGCCCTGGGGGCCTCGGGGTGATTTCGGATGGTTGACGGGAGGTTTGGAGTTGGAATTTTCAGCTGAAGTGCTGAAACTCCTGTCATAACCACACCTGCGGCTTGGGGACCGCAGGTGCGGGCCTGCAGAAGCGCCCAGAGGGTCGCAGTGCGGAAATGGGCATGGGGAGGTGGAATCGCAAATGCGGTTGTTCGAGCGCACCTGCGATAGTGCAGGTGCGGTATTATGATCGCAGATGCGGTCCTAGTGAGATTAAGTGGTTTCCGTAGATGCGCACTTGGGACCGCAGGTGCGGGTCCGCAGGTGCGTGATTTTTACCGCAGAAGCGGTTTAGCTAGGGCAGAACAAATACATTTGGTGCTTCGCGATTTTGAGTGGTTTTTCACCATATTTCATTCGGGAGAAAGCTTGGGAGAGCAAATTGAAGAGGGAATTCAAGAGGGTTTCGTGGAGGTAAGGTTTTTGGACCCGAAACTTGTTTCTACGATGATTTTTAACATTTTTAAGTTTGAAACCTATGGAAATCAGTAGAAAAATTGGGGGTTTAGGGCTTGGGAATTGGAGACCTAAAATTAGGGATTTGAGGGGTCATTTGTGGATGGATTTTGGTAAATTTTCTATGTATGAACTCGTGGGAGGATAAGGATTCTATTGACATTATTTTCGTCGGATTCTGAGACATGGGATCGGGGGTCGAGTTTGGACAATTTCGGGTTTCTTGATGCAATTTGATTATTTTTGCATGGGCTTCGTTCCCTTAGCATATTCTAATGTTATGATTCTGATCTTGGGTAGATTCGATGCGAGTTGAGGCCGATTCGAGAGGCAAGGGCATCGCGGGCTAGAATTCAGTCCGGATTGAGGTAAGTAATGATCGTAAATGCTGTCCTGAGGGTATGAAACCCCGGATTTCACATCGTGGTGCTATTTTAAGGTGACGCACACGCTAGATGACGAGCGTGGGGTCATGCACCATTGGGTATTGTGACTTGGTCCATCCCTTACGGCTACTAAGTCGTATATATTATTGAAATATATTTAATATTATTGTGTTTTGGAAAAAAAATATATGTTACTATGTTTGGGGCTAAATGCCGTGTCTGGGCCTTGTGCCGATTGTTTGCCCCCTTAGGGGCTTTTACTACTGTTTTCGGTTTGATATTTACACCCAGTCATGTTATGTTCTTACTGTTTTCATAACTCAGTTTTATTCACTCCTTTTGATTTCATAAATGACATTTTGATCTGAGTACTTGTTTTTACTGTCAGCCCAAGGGGCTTGAGTGAGATCTGACTGAGTGAGGCCGAGGGCCTGTGTTGTGAGGATATCATGGGATCGAGTTGCGCACCGTAGCATGTGGTACGAATTAGTGATATATGAGAGGCCGAGGGCCTGATTTATTATGCCACAAGGTGGCTTGTGATTGTTATGAGGCCGAGGGCCTGTTTGATTATTCCACGAGATGGCTTGTTATAGCGCTTGGGTTGTAGGACCCCTCCAAGAGTCTATACACCCGCAGTGAGCGTGGGTACCTAGTGTGAGATTTGATATTGCCCGAGGGGATGTTGTTATTTCAAGTTACTGCCCGAGGGGCTGATTACGAGTGATTGTGAGGTAGCCCGAGGGGCTGGTTTAGTTGATATTTTGCCCGAGGGGCGGTTGTTGATTTATGCTGTTGCCCGAGGGGCTGTTTACGTTTCTATTCTTTTACTCATTGTTTTTGTCACTCGTTTGAAACTATTGAAAGAAGTTTTTGAAAAAGATTTTATTGAACTGAGTCGTTTTTTACGAGTTCATTGTTTTCACTACATTGTTCTAGCTTTATACTGTTTTGTTGAATCATTATGACGTCACTTGCGTGTTTTCTTACTGCTCAGCTTCCTTTGCTTTTATTATTTACTGAGTTGGCGTACTCACATTACTCCCTGCACCCTGGTGCAGATCCAGGAGTCTCAGGTCATGCTAGCGTGTGCTGATTTGTCCTCCAGCAGGCTTTCGGAGTTGACTAGGTAGTTGCTTGGCGTTCGTAGCCCAGTGCTTCTCCTTCCTATCTTTGTTCCGCTTTGTATTAGCTTCGTTTCAGACTATGTTGTCTTTTCATATTTCTAGACGAGTTGTAGTTGCTCATGACTAGTGATACCCCGATGTCGGGCTGTGTTTTGTTTCCGCACTATTCTATTCTACCTTACATTTTGGAATTTTAGCTTATTAATGACTTTTAAATGACTTATTATAATTGTCGGGTTGGTTTTGGGGTTTGTGTCGGCTGGCCTAGTTTCACGATAGACGTCATTACGACCGGGCCCGTTTTAGGGTCGTGACAAGTTGGTATCAAAGCCTAGGTTACATAGGTCTCACGAGTCATGAGCAGGTTTAGTATAGTCTCGCGGATCGATACGGAGATGTCTGTATTTTTCCTCGGGAGGCTGCAGAACCTTTAGGAAAACTTCATATTCTTGAATTCTTATCGTGCGAATTTATTGATTCTGGTACTAAACTTCTGTTATTCTATTCTCGAACAGATGGTGAGGACACACGCTACCGGTCAGGATGGACGACCACCAGTACCACCAGCTGGGGCCACTAGAGGCCGAGGACGCGGTCGAGACTGTGGTAGGGGCAGGGGTGTCGCCCGCACAGCAGCTAGGGCAGCACTTGCAGATCCACCAGCAGCCCCAGTTCAGGATCAGGTCCCAGTCGTGGACGCTCTAGTAGCACCAGCTCAAGCACCGACTGTGCCTATTGTCATTCTGGGTCTTCATGAGACCTTGGCTCAGATCTTGACCATGTGCACTAGTCTTGCTCAGGCGATCGCAGTTTCTACTACCGCAGCCACTTCTCAGGCCGGGGGAGGCACTCAGACTCCCGCCGCCTGCACACCCGAGTAGGTTGTTCAGGGATTGCAGGCACTGGAGGCACCACCAGCCCAGCTGGTGGCAGCTGCTCAGGGTTATGTAGCTCCGGTTATGCCAGAGGACGCGCAGCGCAGATTGGAGAGGTTTGGTAGACTTCAGTCTCCGACTTTTAGTGGTGCAGAGGGCGAGGATGCCCAGGGGTTCTTGGACAGGTGTCAGAGGATTCTTCGCACCGCGGGTATTCTGGAGACCAGCGGGGTCACATTTACTACTTTTCAATTTACTGGAGCTGCCTTCACTTGGTGGGAGGCTTGCGAGAGGCGTAGGCCTGCTGGTGCGGCGCCCCTTACCTGGAAGCAGTTGTCCGTTCTCTTTTTGGAGAAATATGTTCCACAGTCCCGTAATGAGGAGCTGCATAGGCAGTTCGAGCAGTTGCAACAGGGAGATATGACTGTGATGCAGTATGAGATGAGGTTCTCAGAGTTAGCTCATCATGTTATTTGTTTGGTTTCTACCGATAGAGAGAGGATCATGAGGTTTGTTGATGGCCTCACATATCAGCTTCCGATTCTCAGGACCAAGGAGAGGGCGTCAGGTGCTACTTTTGAGGAGGTTGTTGATATCGCTCTCGAGATTGAGTCAGTTCATCGCCAGGAGCGAGAGGAGAGGGAGGCCAAGAGGCCTCGGGGATCTGGTAGTTTTGGGGGTTCTCTTTCGAGGGGTCGGTTTCAGCTCGACAGAGGCTACCCATTCAGGCATGCTCAGTCAGCTCGCCCAGGTTATCGTGGGGCATCATCGGTCCATGGTTCTCACAGTTCTCAGCAGGGTCATTCCTCACTCAGTGCCCTTCCAGCCCAGAGTTCGTCCCGTGCTCCATCAGTTCAGGGCTTTTCTATGCCAGGTGCATCTGCTAGTCATCCCGGTGCTAGGGGTTCCCTTCAGTCCCCGTCTCCAGCACCAGGGAGTTGTTATGAGTGTGGGGAGTTAGGACATATGTGGAGGTAGTGTCTTCGTCGTCTTGGGGGTACATTTCAGTAGAGGAGTCAGCCATCGACTTCAGCACTAGTTAGTTCACCACCCACCCAGCCAGCTAGAGGTGGAGGACGATCATCTAGGGGTCTCCCAAGAGGGGGAGGTCGATCAGGTGGTGGTCAGGCCCATTTATATGCACTCCCAGCTAGGCTAGATACTATTGCTTCAAATGCTGTGATTACAGGTACTGTTTCAGTCTGCCACAGAGATGCCTCTATATTATTTGATCCCGGTTCCACTTTTTCATATGTGTCATCCTACTTTGCTCGTTATTTATATACGCCTCGTGAGTCTTTGGTTTCATCTGTTCGTGTATCTACTGCGATGGGTGATACTATTGTTGTGGACCGTGTGTACCGGTCGTGTGTGGTGACCATTGGGGGTCTGGAGACCCGAGTGGATCTATTGTTACTCTGTATGGTGGACTTCGATGTGATTTTGGGCATGGATTGGTTATCCCCGTGCCGTGTTATTCTGGAATGTCACGCTAAGACAGTGACGTTGGCTATACCAGGTGTGCCACGGATTGAGTGGCGAGGTTCGACTAATTTTGTTTCCAGTAGAATGATATTATTTCTGAAGGCCCGGCGGATAGTTGGGAAAGGTTATCTTTCATACTTAGCGTTTGTGAGGGATGTCGGTGCAGAGACTCCCAGCATTGATTCTGTTCTAGTTGGGATGGATTTTCCCGATGTATTTCCTGCAGACATGCCGGGCATGCCACCGGACAGGGATATTGATTTTGGTATTGACCTGGGGCAGAGCACTCAGCCCATTTCTATTCCACCGTATCGTATGGCACCAGCGGAGTTAAAGGAGTAGCTTTAGGAACTCCTCGATAAGGAGTTCATTCGGCCTAGTGTTTTGTCGTGGGGTGCGCATGTTCTGTTCGTGAAAAAGAATGATGGAACTATGAGGATGTGTATTGATTACAGGCAGTTGAAAAAGGTTACAATTAAGAACAAGTATCCCCTGCCTCGCGTTGATGATTTGTTCAACCAGCTTCAGGGAGGGAGGGTGTTCTCCAAGATTGATCTCCATTCAGGGTATCACCTGCTGAAGATCAGGGACTCGGATATTCTTAAGACAGCTTTCAGGACCCGATATGGTCACTATGAGTTCCTTGTGATGTCTTTTGGGCAGACCAATGCCCTAGCAGCGTTCATGCATTTGATGAATAGCGTGTTCCGGCCGTATCTCGACTCGTTTATCATAGTCGGCATTGATGATATTCTGGTATATTCGCGTAGTCAGGAGGAGCACGCGGAGCATTTGAGAGTGAAATTGCAGCGGTTGAGGGAGGAGAAACTTTATGCAAAGTACTCCAAGTGTGAGTTCTGGCTCAGTTCAGTGGCTTTCTTGGGGCACGTGGTGTCCAGTGAGGGTATTCAGGTTGACCCGAAGAAGATAGAGGCGGTTGAGAGTTGGCCCAGACCGTCCTCAGCCACAGATATTTGCAGTTTTCTTAGATTGGCGGGTTATTACCGTCGGTTCGTTCAGGGATTTTCACCTATAGCATCACCCTTGACCAAGTTGACTCAGAAGGGTGCTCCATTCCAGTGTTCGGATGAGTGTGAGGCAAGCTTTCAGAAGCTCAAGACTGCCTTGGCCACGGCTCCAGTGTTAGTGTTGCCATCAGCTTCAGGTTCATATACAGTGTATTGTGATGCTTCGAGAGTGGGTATTGGGTGTGTGTTGATGAAGGAGGGTAGAGTTATTGCTTATGCTTCTCGTCAGTTGAAGCCCCATGAGATGAACTACCCTGTTCATGATTTGGAGTTGGCTGCCATTGTTCACGCGTTGAAGATTTGGAGGCATTACTTGTATGGTGCGTCTTGTGAGGTGTTTACTGATCATCGTAGCCTCCAGCACTTTTTCAAACAGAAGGATCTCAATTTAAGGCAGCAGAGATGGTTGGAGCTGCAAAAGGACTATCATATTACTATCTTGTACCATCCGGGTATCACGCCCCAAAACTGAGGGACATGACCGGCGCTCGACCGGGTAGCCCCAGTCAAGCGGACCTGGGTGCCTTTCCTATCCCACGTGTTACCCTGTGTTTTCATTACTCATTAATCAAAGGAAATAGCCATTTATGATTTAAACACCTTTTTACGAAATATACATAACATACATGGTTACTTAGCGTGGTTCACGAGTTACACTGCCCAAATACCAGATACATAAGTACATAACCCACACTCCCTGTCTACGAAGCCTCTAAGGATACAAAGAGTTTTACAATACTTGCTGGTAACAAGGCTCCGGCTATACCTTACACAAATACCAAAAATAAGACTCCAGGAGGAAAAGCGGCATGAGCCACGCGGGACCCCGAAAGGAAAGGGGCTCACCAATTCAGCTGACGGAAAGTGAAGGAGTGCTACTGTCGGTGGACAGGAGTACCTGCTATAGATCTACCTACAATCATAACACGAATGTAGCGCCCCCGGTAAAAAGGACGTCAATACATTTGAATTGTACTGGTATGTATGAACAAACTTTACCCCAAGTAGAATCAAACAATACAAACTTTACCCCAAGTAGAATCAATCAATACACAAATAACAAACAGTAATAGAATCAACAATCAAATGCACATGAAAGGAACAACCAAAGCCAAACAAGTTTTACAATCTCTCCTCTTCCCCTTTCAACATTATTTCATCACATCAATGATTTCATAACTTCCTCATATTTTCATTTCAATAGTGATTTCGATCACTTTTCCACCCTTATTACCTCGGCCACCCTTATCACCACAACCCACACCTTATTACTTCGTGTTGCGGCACGCAACCCGATCCCACTGAACAATCACATTTCACACAACAACAACAACAAATCACATTTCACACGACAACTACAACAAATCACCTTTCACACGACAACAACACAAATCACAAACAATTTTCATAACCATCAATACCATTTCCATCATATACAACAGCCCACATACAATTTGAGTCACAACGATAATTGCCCACGACAAGCCACACATGATGTTACCACAGTTGTTTTAATTGCATCAATCATGACTTCTTTCTATCATTTATTTCACAGCTCTTACCACAAACACATTCACACACACACTTGGTTTGTTGCCATTTATTCACACCGTCATATCGGAACATTAACCAACAATGTTCAAGGCAGTTTAGTCACAAGAATTCATGAAATAGGCCATCTTGCCCTAACACCCGTGAAGCAAACAAAATTCACAAATAGTCCACATAACAAACACATACCAGTTACTCGTACACCAAACATGGTGACTTTACAAAGGTTAAACTTAGCCATACATACCTTGTTTAAGCTTTCCTTAAGTCACTACAACGTTCCGAAAATTCTATCAATCCCAATGTACTTTGAGACATAACAATATTGAACACAAATTAGAAAGGTATTCACGGTTTCAGATCATTTGAGCATTTTATCAAATACTAGTTGAGCATCTTGATTTCAAATCTCTTTTACAAGGTTTCCTTGATTCCCCAACCCAATCTTTACTTATTTATGTTCAACAATCTTTCCACAACCCTAATTTATACATACATGTATACATAATAGTATTACACCCAAGAATCGTACCTCAATACCCTATCTTGTACCCCAAACTCGAAATTAAAGTCTAATGTATAGAATCTTACCTCTTAGATGAAGAACTTGTGATTGGGTTCTTTGATTCTTGAAGGTTGATGCAAGGTTGGATGATTGAATGTTGGGTTCCTTCTTCTCTCTCTAAAATGCTCTCAACTCTCTCTAAAATCAGTAGAAAAATGACCCCAATTGAAGCCCCAAAGACTATATATTAAAATGGGGTTGGGTTATGAAAATAGGAAGATTTACCTTCCGATGCGGGTCTTCGATCGCATAATGGACCGCAGAATGGGTATGCTGGCTGCAAACGCGTTGCAAAGCTCGGTGCCCAAAACTGGGCTACACTGGTCCAGTTTGCGACCTGATTTGCGATCGCAAATCAAGTATGCGGACCGCATAATGGTTTTTGCGATCGCATATCTGACACAGGATCACATTTTTCCAGCCTTTGGTAATTTGATCATAACTTTGTGTAGGAATGTCCGAATGATGAATGGTTTGAAGCGTAGGAAACTAGACTCGAAGAACTTTCATATGATAGGCTGGTCATCACATAAAACCTTATATATATGTAGATATGCTCGTTCAAAGTGGGGCTTGTGCGAACTCATTTGAAATCTTAGTCTATTACGAAGTTTTCCAATTTGGCTTAGACTTAGGCCTTCCCTTGGACCCCAAATTACTTACCACAAGACTTGTGCACTTATATATCAAATATAATTGATGTCCACCATGTTAATAGCACATAAAATATTATAATTAGCCTATGTGGCACCACGAAATCCTACTCTACTTAGCGAAATTTTCCGGGGCCTTACATTCTCCCCCCCTTAGGATCATTCGTCCTCGAATGAGGAGTAGAGTCCTACTTAAACGCTTAACATTATAAATCTCTTTCTAACCTACCTCAAGTCCCTAAATTTTGACTAACTCCCAAATTTTTCAGAAATTTCGGCAGAGTCTCCTTTGTAACTAGGCCTATCCACCTGCCAGAGAACCACCAAAACCATCCTAAAACACATACACAACTCGACAAAGCACCATAATGTATATATATCAATAACAAGAACCTCAGCATTACAAGCACTACATTATCACGATGGTACCTGGACATGGACTGCACATTTTTAAATCATAACACCTAGAAGGTACCTTTCAAATCAAAACCAACTGCTATACAATCAAGAGAAAATATTTTATTTCCACAACACTCTCGGCCTTCAATGTGGCCTCTTATACCTACAGACTTCGCCAGAACACATTCACGGGAGCAATTACCACCCCCAAACTTACCTAACAAGGATGACAAGCAGATATCTCGCATAAGCTAACTATCCATTAACTTCACCTTCAACAATTTCCACCTGAATGATACACAATTTATCTCCACCTGCCTTCTTAGACATAGGCATATGAAAACACAAATTCATGAGTAACTATTATGGGGAAACATCATACTCCTAGTGCGACCTAATGGGAAATGCGCTTACATACCCTTCATTATCAATTCTCATAACATCTATAGGGGAAAATTTTGAGAATAACCTGCTCACCCTCCAAAACTCTAAATCTCTAGGCGAACACTCACACTAAACCCTTGATGACCTTCAACAATTACTCTAAGATGTGCTATCATAAAGTGACCATAAAATTACCTATCAAATATATATGTGATCACCCTGCGAAGCTTCCTCTTTTACTTGTCTGAACTTACAATACCCAATGGATCTAATATAATAAGGAACAACAGAGTTCAAGATCAGGCTGGAGTTATTCAGGAATCCATTAATGTGCTGAGCAGAGCATTTCATGAGGTTATATGCTAAGAGACACAAAGATTACTGCTAACAATTCTGACATGGTTAATTATTGCGACGACATTAATTATTAGACAATTAAGGCATAGTAATAACTCGTACATTGGCAATAGGAACCATTGAGGAGGAATATTCAAGTACGTGAACCACTTGTCTTCTAGAATGTAGGGAAAATCCATTTATCAAGAATGAGAATACTCTGGCACCTTGAATGCGATTGGGGTTTCAAAATACATGAAGTTGAATTACACTCTTAACATTACCTGACACACGGAATCTATGCCACAAGTCCATGAGTATGAAAAGAAGTTGAACACTTATGAGATTATCATATCTCAAACAGCTTAACCCGTCATGACAGTTGATCCTATATGAGAGAACTAAAGATACGACAACTTAGTCTTTCAAATCACTATGCTCATGATATGTGCAAAACTCTAAAGGCATCTAATCTCAACCTTTCACGAGGGAAACCACATAGCTAGGACATCCTACCATAGGGGTGAAATCATGTATTGGTTAGAGGGGTTCCAATGGTTGACGTAATGCTCCGAGAAGAAAGACAATTAAAACTCATATCCTCCTTAAGGAGATGAAATGCCGGGGGGTAGCAAAATTTCCCGCACATGACAATGACGTTGTCAATAATCCTAGAATCCGAGTGAGCAGAAGGCCACGCAACCCATCCAATCCGACCCATTTAAGACTTCTTAAAAAGGGGACACACTTTGGTTTGAAATCAGTGCAATTTCAGCATGAACCTAGGGGAAATCTTTACTTTTGGAACCCATGAAACAAGCCCACATGGATAAGTTTGAAAGAATGACACGTCTTAATGCATTTATCGGAGAAAAGTAACCTAGGTTATCTAGTCACAGGGACAAGCAGAGCAGGTAAATGGTTGTTAGAAGAACATCTACAAGGAATACTAGCAATATTTATTTATTCTAATAAAAGAATATGTCCCCATCCTTTCCTTAATGCTATAAGACTTCCTCTTTGATGCCATAAAACATAAATGAATTTTACAATGAGACTTATCAGATGAAATAGATAGTAGGGTAGCAAAACTAATGAGCACCATTTGGAACCAACAAGCTTAAACTAAGTTGAAGACATTAGAAGTCTATAGTAAAAGGGAATTTACCCATTTTCAGTGTCCTTTTAGAAAAAGGGGGCTTGTAGAGTACATAAAAGTAAAATGAGGCGAATTTAATCGAATCATATAGTTGGATAACTAGTCGAGATGTTGGGATAATACCGCATTGAAGATTACGGGTGAACGACACATGATGCAAGCCAAATGAAAGAAAGTGAGAGAGCCTTATGGAAGTAACCTTTACATTGTAACATGTAACCACTAGGAATGGTGGTAGTATAAAGCGATTACGAGAAGCTACATTTCTAAAAGAAGATCTCTGTATGAAGTCACGTGATGTAAAGCTCTAGAATTCAAAATAATCCAATTATGTTTAGAAACTCAACTTCATAATGAAGCACTACAACACACTTTTACACAACCAGCTATTACAAGCCACATTGGGAGATGCTATAAGACTTGACTGAGAGAAAGGCTTTGACATATGAATGTGTTACTAAGTGTATTTCTCCTTGGCCAACCTGAAACCAAAAGGCGAGACTTAGACTGATAAGCAGGTCGTTGGACTAGCACAAGTGTAGATAATCCATTATCGGAAAGAGATCATTCAATTTCAGTAATTGCGGCATGCTATCAACCCTTGATGAACTTGAAGTGATATGAGAACCCAATGAGATAGTATAGAATAATCATAGAGGGTTTGCAGATGTTCATAATGAGTTCTTCATGGATTTTGACTTGAGAACTACCCAGATGCTAATGAAATACAGAAGACATGAGAAATAGGCGTTGTGCTATAATAACCCCCAAAGGTGTGCTTGGTCTTGACGGAGAGCCTAGTAAGGGTCCTTACGAGACAGAAAGTGTTACAATGACTCATAGAAGGATATGTTCTCTCATGGTTATCGAACAAGTGGGGGGAAACTAGCGCAATGAATTTACTAACTAAAGAACACAATGAACACATGTTATGGAGGTGTAAAGAGAAAGTAAACATTTGTTATGAGCTGGACATGCTTATGCAATATTAACTCCCAACTGCAATATACGACCATGCCACGAACAACCACAATACTGGACAAAGTGAGATACTTACCGCGGGATGTCCCAAGTGGACACGAAAGTTATGGCGACACAAGATCTTCCTATGATGTGGATGTGAGGATATCAATTTTCAAAGAGACTTTATGCACACGGTGACCATTTCGATTGACATGCACTCATGTGAGGTGTTAAGGTATGCTCTTATGTTACTAGGCTGTGAGAAGCTTTCATGATGATATTCACAAGATAGTAGATTGACTGTTCAAACCATATAAGCCATATACACAACTGAGTAAAAGAGTGACTCGAGAAGGATCGCAACGCTGGGATGCTTTGCATGGAACTTGACACCACATAGGTAAACTTTACGATGGTGCATGTATAGGCACAAGCGAGTAGATTTTGTCCATTTAAATGAAAAGATTCTGTAAGGAATTCATCGGATATAGTCCCTTGGTGAGAATTTAGGAAAAGCAAGTGGGAAGTATCAATCCTAGAGTCATAACTCCATTCAAGGACACAATTATAGAACTTAATTCCGCAAGAATGTAAATAAGAGGATTTGTAATAGAGTGGATTCACGAATAATGCGTCTCGTTCCAAGAGTCGATACATGCAATGTTTTGTTATTCAACACCTTGTTAAGACCATGTTTATGAGAACTCTTCAATATGGACGTACATATATATGAGTAGAAATTTTGATTTGACTCACTTAATGACTTTAGGTTGGTAGGGCAATAGCTTAATCGATACTCCTCGACTCCACATCCCTAACATTCGTAGGTGACATACTAATATACTACATGATCTGATGGTGTAGAGACATCAATAGGGACAAGGACACTTCCCTTTTAGCGATAGGTTTTACCAATCCCTCCACAGCTAAATACATTCTCCTAACAAGTCCTTGGGAAATCCACTCGGACTCAATGGTGGGATCAATCCCCGCTTACATGCTTCAATTTCGTGCATCATGGTATCAAGGTTACCAATCTTGAGAGTATGACTTAGAGAGGAAATCAGCTCCCTAACTTGAGCTCTATCGCACGATTGGAGTATCAAAGAAGGGTGAAATTCCTAAATGTCCGAATAGCCTCCAACTTATAGATGTGGTCGACTACACACCGATAAGAAGGACTCTACTAGACACGACTCCGAGACATCCTAGGACACTTTAAAACCTTAGGCTCTGATACCAAGTTTGTCACGCCCCAAAACTGAGGGACATGACCGGCGCTCGACCGGGTAGCCCCAGTCAAGTGGACCTGGGTGCCTTTCCTATCCCACGTGTTACCCCGTGTTTTCATTACTCATTAATCAAAGGAAATAGCCATTCATAGTCGGCATTGATGATATTCTGGTATATTCGCGTAGTCAGGAGGAGCACGCGGAGCATTTGAGAGTGAAATTGCAGCGGTTGAGGGAGGAGAAACTTTATGCAAAGTACTCCAAGTGTGAGTTCTGGCTCAGTTCAGTGGCTTTCTTGGGGCACGTGGTGTCCAGTGAGGGTATTCAGGTTGACCCGAAGAAGATAGAGGCGGTTCAGAGTTGGCCCAGACAGTCCTCAGCCACAGATATTTGCATTTTTCTTAGATTGGCGGGTTATTACCGTCGGTTCGTTCAGGGATTTTCACCTATAGCATCACCCTTGACCAAGTTGACTCAGAAGGGTGCTCCATTCCAGTGGTCGGATGAGTGTGAGGCAAGCTTTTAGAAGCTCAAGACTGCCTTGGCCACGGCTCCAGTGTTAGTGTTGCCATCAGCTTCAGGTTCATATACAGTGTATTGTGATGCTTCGAGAGTGGGTATTGGGTGTGTGTTGATGCAGGAGGGTAGAGTTATTGCTTATGCTTCTCGTCAGTTGAAGCCCCATGAGATGAACTACCCTGTTCATGATTTGGAGTTGGCTGCCATTGTTCACGCGTTGAAAATTTGGAGGCATTACTTGTATGGTGCGTCTTGTGAGGTGTTTACTGATCATCGTAGCCTCCAACACTTTTTCAAACAGAAGGATCTCAATTTAAGGCAGCAGAGATGGTTGGAGCTGCAAAAGGACTATCATATTACTATCTTGTACCATCCGGGTATCACGCCCCAAAACTGAGGGACATGACCGGCGCTCGACCGGGTAGCCCCAGTCAAGCGGACCTGGGTGCCTTTCCGTATCCCCGACGTGTTACCCCTGTGTTTTCATTACGTCATTAATCAAAAGGAAATAAGCCATTTATGATTTTAAACACCTTTTTACGAAATATACATAACATACATGGTTACTTAGCGTGGTTCACGAGTTACACTGCCCAAAATCCAAATACATAAGTACATAAACCCACACTCCTGTCTAGAAGCCTTAAGGATACCAATGAGTTTTACAATACTTTGCTGGTAACAAGGCTCCGGCTATACTTTACACAAATACCAAAATAAAGACTCCGGGAGGAAAAGCGGCATGAGCCACGCGGGACCCCGAAAGGAAAAGGGGCTCACCAATTCAGCTGACGGAAAGTGAAGGAGTGCTACTGTCGGTGGACAGGAGTACCTGCTTATAGATCTACCTACAATCATAACAACGAATGTACGCCCCCCGTGTAAAAAGGGACGTCAATACATTTGAATTGTACTGGTAATGTATGAAACAACTTTACCCAAGTAAAATCAAACAATACAAACTTTACCCCAAGTAGAATCAAACAATACAAACTTTACCCCAAGTAGAATCAATCAATACACAAATAACAAACAGTAATAGAATCAACAATCAAATGCAACATGAAAGGAACAACCAAAGCCAAAACAAGTTTTACAATCTCTCCTCTTCCCCTTTCAACATTATTTCCATCACAATCAATGATTTCATAACTTCCTCATATTTTCATTTCAATAGTGATTTCGATCACTTTTCCACCTTATTTACCTTCGGCCACCCTTATCACCACAACCCACACCTTTAATTACTTCGTGTTGCGGCAAGCAACCCGATCCCACTGAACAATCACATTT
Organism: Nicotiana attenuata; assembly: GCF_001879085.1. Classification (NCBI taxonomy): domain Eukaryota; kingdom Viridiplantae; phylum Streptophyta; class Magnoliopsida; order Solanales; family Solanaceae; genus Nicotiana; species Nicotiana attenuata. Next base: position 92,230 of record NW_017671920.1, on the reverse strand, counting down.
CACACAACAACAACAACAAATCACATTTCACACGACAACTACAACAAATCACCTTTCACACCGACAACAACACAAATCACAAACAATTTTCATAACCATCAATACCATTTCCATCATATACAAAGCCACATACCAATTTGAGTCACAACGATAATTGGCCCACGACAAGCCACACATGATGTTACCACTGCAGTGGATTTTTTAATTGCATCAATCATGACTTCTTTCTATCATTTATTTCACAGCTCTTACCACAAACACATTCACACACACACTTGGTTTGTTGCCATTTATTCACACCGTCATATCGGAACGTTAACCAACAATGTTCAAGACAGTTTAGTCACAAGAATTCATGAAATAGGCTCTTGCCCTAACACCCGTCGAAGCAAAACAAATTACACATATAGTCCACATAACAAACACATACCAGTTACTCGTCACACCAAACATGGTGACTTTACAAAGGTTAAACTTAGCCATACATACCTTGTTTAAGCTTTCCTTAAGTCACTACAACGTTCCGAAAATTCTATCAATCCCAATGTACTTTGAGACATAACAATATTGAACACAAATTAGAAAGGTATTCACGGTTTCAGATCATTTGAGCATTTTATCAAATACTAGTTGAGCATCTTGATTTCAAATCTCTTTTACAAGGTTTCCTTGATTCCCCAACCCAATCTTTACTTATTTATGTTCAACAATCTTTCCACAACCCTAATTTATACATACATGTATACATAATAGTATTACACCCAAGAATCGTACCTCAATACCCTATCTTGTACCCCAAACTCGAAATTAAAGTCTAATGTATAGAATCTTACCTCTTAGATGAAGAACTTGTGATTGGGTTCTTTGATTCTTGAAGGTTGATGCAAGGTTGGATGATTGAATGTTAGGTTCCTCCTTCTCTCTCTAAAATGCTCTCAACTCTCTCTAAAATCAGTAGAAAAATGACCCCACATGAAGCCCCAAAGACTATATATTAAAATGGGGTCGGGTTATGAAAATAGGAAGATTTACCCTCCGATGCGGGTTTGCGATCTCTGACCGCAGAATGGGTATGCTGGCCGCAAACGCGTCGCAAAGCTCGGTGCCCAAAACTGGGCTACACTGGTCCAGTTTGGGACCTGATTTGCGATCGCAAATCAAGTATGCGGACCACATAATGGTTTTTGCGATCGCATATCTGACACAGGATCACATTTTTCCAGCCTTTGGTAATTTGATCATAACTTTGTGTAGGAATGTCCGAATGACGAATGGTTTGAAGCGTAGTAAACTAGACTCGAAGAACTTTCATATGATAGGCTGGTCATCACATAAAACCTTATATATGTGTAGATATGCTCGTTCAAAGTGGGGACTTGTGCGAACTCATTTGAAATCTTAGTCTATTACGAAGTTTTCCAATTTGGCTTAGACTTAGGCCTTCCCTTGGACCCCAAATTACTTACCACAAGACTTGTGCACTTGTATATCAAATATAATTGATGCCCATCATGTTAATAGCACATAAAATATTATAATTAGCTTACGTGGCACCACGAAATCCTACTTTACTTAGCGAAATTTTCCGGGGCCTTACACCGGGGAAGGCTAATGTAGTGGCCGATGCTTTGAGCCGGAAGCGGTAAGTATGGGCAGTCTTGCATTTATTCCTGTTAGAGAGACACATCTTGCATTTGATGTTCAGGCCTTGGCCAACCGGTTGGTGAAGTTGGATGTTTCGGAGCCCAGTCGGGTCTTAGCTTGTGTGGTTTTTCGGTCTTCCTTGTTTGATCTCATCAGAGAGCGCCAGTATGATGATCCTCACTTGCTTGTCCTTAGACAGAGTTCAGCATGACGATGCCAGAGATGTGACCATTGGTGATGATGGGGTGTTGAGGATGCAGGGCCGGATTTGTGTGCCCAATGTGGATGGGCTTCGGGAGTTGATTCTGGAGGAGTCCCATAGCTCACGGTATTCTATTCATCCGGGTGCCGCGAAGATGTATCAGGACCTAAGACAACATTATTGGTGGAGGAGGATGAAGAAAGATATTGTGGGATTTGTAGCTCGGTGTCTCAATTGTCAGTAGGTGAAATATAAGCATCAGAGACCGGGTGGCTTGCTTCAGCGGATGGATATTCTAGAGTGGAAGTGGGAGCGTATCACCATGGACTTTGTAGTTGGGCTCCCATGGACTTTTAAGAAATTCGATGCTATTTGGGTGATTGTAGATCGGCTGACCAAGTCCACGCACTTCATTCATGTTTGTACTACCTATTCCTCGGAGTGGTTAGCATAGATCCATATACGAGAGATCGTTCGCTTGCATGGTGTCCCAGTTTCCATCATTTCAGATAGAGACACTCAGTTTACCTCACAGTTTTGGAGTCTCTTAAGTTGGTGTGAGCACGTGATTTTTGCCCTATATGAATTACTCCCACAGTTTTAAAGCAAAATAATTTCTTTTCATTATTTGTAATTTTGTTGATTTTTCGTGGCATTTTATGATAATTGTTTGCATTTTTGTCTGTGCATTTTAATTAAATGAAAAAAATACAAAAAATGTGTTGCATATGTAATTAGGGGTTAATTTTGTATTTTAAGAATTATTAAGTAATTGATTTATTTTACAAAAATAGAAAATCACAAAAATAACTCATTTGTTTTTTTATTTTTAGTTTTGAATGTTGGTAGTTTTACCTTTAATTTGGTTTTTATTATTTAGAGTTAATTAGTATTTTTGAGAAGCCAATTTGGTTTTATGATTTAATTTAGGATTTTACTTTCAATTTTGAAAATGAAAAAAGAAGAGAAAAATTGGAATTAAGAAAAATAAAAAAAGAAGAAAAGAGCTGAAGAAATGTCTTGGGCCAGTCCTTATTGCTTCTACCCAAGCCCAATTCATTTCCCCAATACCCTTTACCCAGCCCATACCCGTTCCAGAAACCCGGTCCAAGCCCCCACTTACCCAAACGACCCCGTTTAGAGCTGTGTCATCACAATCGTTGGATCATGAAGATGCAACGGCCCAGAACTAAGCTTTCCCCCGTATTTAATTGTTGGAAGCCGCCTACCCCCTCCTATGTCCGTCTCCTCCCTTACCCTCACCAGAGATCACCCTCTCTGTCCACCGCCGCGAACCGCCAGCCGGAAATCGCCTCCGCCGGCGGCGATCGTCCAATGACCTCCTTTTTTACACCATAGGCTCGCCTTGGCCTCCTCATCTCGAATCTGCCATTAGTTTTCCTCAAAACTCTCCCAAACCTCTCGTATCTTTGAAACCCTAGCCGCCGCCATGGATTCCTCCGCCGTGTCCGGCGGCGCCACCACCCAATCCCTACCAAATTTACACCGTAGGATCTACCCCCCCCCCCCCCCACATCACAAATCCGCACCCCTTTTCCCCCAAATTTTAGCCAAGGTTCACAAATCTTAAATTCAACTTAGCCCTAAAATCCGGAAAAGGGGTTTGTTGACGATTTTGACTCTAATAGGCCTTAGTCGTGTGTTTTCACATGAAAGCACACGATTAAGGGCTGTTTCAGTCAAAGATTCAAAGTATGCTGCCGGTGTTCGTGATTTAATTTTGGCCAGTTGCTAGGTATTTTTCCTTGTTCATTTCATTTTTGTTTTGTGTTCTTTTGTCTGTGTTTTCTTAATATTTCATCTTCTTTTCTTATTTTGTTCCTGATTTGGTTTTAATTGATAGTCACCTTAGGCTTCTACATGCTTGAAAAATTGTTTCTTAGTTCATGAGTTTAGGTTCATTATTAGCTCACTCTTTTTCTCTCTTTATCTAATCAAGTAGAAGTTTCTGAGTCATTTGTAATTTGTAGGCTATTCGAATAGATGCGTATATTAGGCAAGGGTTAATTGCATGGCTTAGTTTTAATTACTGACTTTTGTAGTGTTAATTGGTCTTTTTCTTTTACTTCTGGACCTAATTCGAATTGCTTGGTTTGAAATTTGGTATGGGTCTATTGGGACTTCTGAATTGGGTTACTTTCAGGTTGGGTTTGAAAGCCCAAGGAAAAGAGGACAGTCCAGTTGGGGTTAAACGTTGGGTCAATTTGACCCATGAGCTGAAGGTTGGCTAATTGACCAAAGTAAAATTCAGGGGTTGCTGAGGGTAAACTAGGTAATTCACCTTAGGAAATCTTAGTGTAACTGATTTGGAAGCTTCTAGTGGGGGGTCTAAGTGAAATTTCAGACTTATAGTTATTAAACATGGGCAACAAGTCACTAAGTGAGGGTTTCCTAAGCTAAAATAAGAATTGAAAAAGGGTTGAATCGAAAAAATGAAAGCCAAAGGCTCCCTACTCTCCTTGACTATAAAGGCACCCTTTCTTGCCTTAGAAGCCAGAGCTAAGAGAGCTAAGAGAGAAATAAGACCCTAAAATTTGGAAAAGATAGACAGCCAAATAGCTACTGTTTCATTGGTTTTTGAGGGATTTTCAATTTATTTTCAACCTGTGAAATACTTTCGAATGGCCTGAGAATTGAAATGGATTAAGCAAGGTTAGATTGTGTATTTTAGAAGGTGTTTTGGTCTGAAGCTTTGTTGAGATTACTGTTTCATCGAGTTTTTTTATGAAATCTTCAATTTCTGATTCCTGAAATGGTATCTAAGTTATCTGGATTGAGATGACTTAGATTTGGTGTTTTAAAAGCTGGGTTTGGAGTTTTAGTTGTGGGTTTTGGTTGTTGAGCATCAGTTTTTTTGGTTTAAAGCTGTCTTCCTTGGTTTATTTCTGCTGCTGGATCCTGTTGCTACTACTGCTGAACCTTACCCCCTTTTACTCTCATTTCCATGTACACAATTCTGTAACTCTTTGGTTGTGAAGTGAAGAAATGAAATGAAAATGAAGAATTGGAGCATAGAAAATATTCCATTTTGTTCTTCTCTGATCTGTCTGTTTTTTTTAAGTTAATGTGATTAATTTGTCCAAATCAGTTTTAATTGAGCGTATTGTAGTTACTAGTAAAGGTGATATGGTGTTAGTATATATGGTGTACTCAAAGTCTTGCCTAAATGAGGTTTATTAAATGCTTTTATTGATAAATGTCAGCTGCTGTTTGTATGGCAAGTGAACTGTGAGCCTTGGCTATTTAGTTTATTTTGATACGTGGTCTGGGTCACAGATTTGGTCCAAGTTTTTGTCAAAATCAGTAAGATTTTGGTTCTTGTCTATTTGAATCCATTGAAATGCTAGGTGTTTGGCTTGTACATGTATTAATGTTGTTTTATAAGCATGTTTTCTCATGGGCCATAATGAATTAGTGATGGTTTGATTAGGGAACATTTGGTCAAATTATTCCCTGTTAAGACAACTGCAAGTATGAAAGTTAATTAGGCAACTTGTGTTTTTTAGATTCAGAAATAATTGCGAGCTTAAATCTCACTCAGTTTTCAATATAAATTAATTGTCAATTTGTAAGAACCTGGGCTCAAAGCCAGCCCAAGTAGTGAAATCAGTCCTAAAAACGAAGGCACAACCTTGAGTTGTTTGGTTTTGTCAATCCTCATCACGCCCGGCCCACTTCTAGCCCAGAGCTCGCAAATGCTTTTGGTTTAATTGACTTAGCACGTTAGAAATATGACTGCTTTCATCTTTTGTAGGGTGTCGATATGTGTATCACGGAAGACTCTCTTTGCACGCGACTCGACAGACTAGGCCCGTTGTTTGGGCTTGAATTTTCTTTAAAAGTAAAATAGTATCTTCTTTTGGCTTTCAACAAGTCCATTAGGCAACATTTAAGCAATTAGAAGTCCTGTAGTCTTCTTTAAACGATCATTTTTCTTTAGAATGAGGTGAGCCGTACTAAATAGCTTACGACCCTCCAAATGTAGTTCTCTTTTAAAATTAGAATTCGAGGTGCGCCATGCCAAACAAAAATGACAATTGTGTGGCCCTTGTTTTAATTAGCTTAAACACAACCTTAGAATCCGAGGCGTGCCATTTAGCAAAATTCCATGGCCCTCGCAAAGCTAAAACGCGTAGTTGCTTTAGGCGCGTACTTTAATAATATTACCTTCCTAAATTCGGGTGTGCATTTCATGTGACCCAAATCCAAATCCTAAAACGTTGAATAAAATGTGTTTAGGATTGCGGGTGCATTTCATGTGGCGCGATCCAAAGACATGTTCTAAACGATGTTCAATCTTCTTTAAAATCAATTAAAAGCAGTTAAAAGTTAAAAGTTGCACATAGGTTCAAAGTGTTCTAAAATCAGATAATTAAGCCGAATATAACAGTTGAGCGACCGTGCTAGAACCACAGAACTCGGGAATGCCTAACACCTTCTCCCGGGTTAACAGAATTCCTTACTCGGATTTCTGGTTCGCGGACTGTTAAATAGAGTCATCCTTTTCCTCGATTCGGGATTTTAAACCGGTGACTTGGGACACCATAAACCTCCCAAGTGGTGACTCTGAATTCTTTAAATAAATAATCCCGTTCAGATTGTCCTTTAATTGGAAAAACTCCCTTTCTTATACCCCTTCCGGGGGTGTAGTGAAAAAGGAGGTGTGACAGCTCTGGCAACTCTGCTGGGGACAAGAACCTAGAACTTCTGGTTCAGGGTTCAGAATTCGAGCTTAGATAAATTGTTATATTTGGCTTTATTTATGATCTGATTTTGTTACATGTTTGGGCCTAATGTGCTAAGTGTTGCTTTACCGCTTTGATATTCTGTGAACTGTATATAAATTGTTACGAATCACTCCTCTCTCTGAGTCTTCTAAATCATGAAGGAGTTTGCACTTCGTGTGACTTCTTTTCTATTAGAGTCAATTTCCAAAATTTAGAAAGAGGTTCGGACAAGTTGCAAAGCCGGCGAAGCTTCTGTATTCCCGGTACGCTGCCCCCCCCTCCGCTCGAGTTGTCCGTTCGGGTAAGCCAGGTCTAGAACAAATAAGCCCGGGTTTTTTAAACCTAGAATAACTCAGCCTCATGCCGGATCCCTAGTAGGAGCGATTTGTTGCATCACGTGCATTTGACTTAGGGGGCTCAACACAGGGGTTGGGTCCGTCTAGGACAGGTGTACCCAAAATAACAGACCATCCTGATGCATATTTTACGTGCCATTTGTTGCATTTATTTGCTTCGGGTTTGCATGCTGACCGGCTTTTGAGTGATGGGAGAAAATTAGACAAAAGAAAATAATAGTGTAAGGGTTAAGTGAGTTAGTCACCTGTTTTGAAAGAGAAAAACCAATGTCCAAATGGTACTGAAACTCTGTCGAATTTTTGAGAAAAATGAAAAAAAAAGAAGGAAAAGGTTTTGTTTTAAAAAATAGTTGGTTTTGTTTTATTTGCCCGAATTACGCCAGTTTGATTCCCACAGGGCGTGGGATATGTAGGCAACCCTCATCGGGTCCAACTTCCCTTTTGCAAAACTAGCCCAAAAAGAACAAAATTTTATGGTAAATAAGTAAGGTGATGCCATTCTTGTCAAATAGCCGAATGTCCCTAAAAGGGCGCCGGAAGGCTGTTTTTGCAAGAACAGCCACCTTTGGTCCTTTTTAAATTTTTTGGTCGGTTAGCGAACACAGCCTTAAAATCTTCTTCCTCGAGGTGCTGAAAGGCCGTATTGGCAAAGCCGGATATTTTTATGAAAATTTTGAAAAAATAGTGAGAACTTTTTTGAGCCAAAAATGAGTCTTGATTTTTCTCTTGTTAGTTTCCTTTTTGAGCCTGTTGGTTTTATGGTAAAATTCGGTAGGATGAGTCATTGTAATCAAAATATTTTATTTTTATTTGAAAATTCCAAAATGTTTATTATTTATTTTTATCCTCCAGACCTACGCTCGGTCTGATTCATGCGGGGTCATGATACGTAGGCAATCTCCATAGGATTCGACCATAACCAAAAGAAGGAAAAGAAAGAAAAAAAAGAAGAGAAAAGAAAAAGGAAAAAGAGAGGAAAATAAGGGCAAAAAGAAAAGGAAAAGAGAGAAAATAAGAAACCGTGAGGAGGAAACAATGGCAAAATAAGAGAGAAAAATGAGAGAATAAAAACAAAGAGAGGGCAAAGGAAAGAATGAAAAGAAAAAAAAAGAAGGAAGAAAGAGAAAAGGGAAGTTGCAAATGGAAATAAGGAAAAGCCGGGATGACGCAAGCAACCGATCAAATGCATAATAGAAATGGTTAACTGTTTAGGTGCATTCATTCCCCAAAATGTGTGGTTGCCTATCTGTTAAACCCTGATCGCTAACAAGTTTGTTGTTGTCGTCAAGTAACAGGCAGGTGGTTAGTTTGTGTGGCATTCTGGCAACTCACCCATACAACACCCGTTCCAAAAACAAAGTGCTCATGGCAAACAAGGGACTTGATGCGAGTGTCATCGATCCTTCGAGAGAGGGGGAAGAGTTGGATGTCACTACGATGAAAGAAGAGATGTATAAGTTGAAGCAGCAGATGGCCGAAATGTACCAGGCCTGGGCAAAAGGGCAACCACCACCAGCTTACCCTGCCAACCCTGCCTTCATCCCGCCATTGGCTCAGTCACAGGATCATCCTGCTACCGATTCGTACCCGGGCTTTCCCATTTACCACACTACCAGAGCACAACTTCCCAAACACCACCAGCTCCACCACCCAAACCAGTTCCGTACCCTCCTCCACCAGCCACTCCTGCCTTTGTCGCACCCCCTCCCGCTACATTCCACAGATCCTCCAACGAGCCTTTGTTCCAAGCTCACAATAACCAATATTACCCCCCGGAGCCCACTTTCAAAGCTCCAGAACCCTGTTCCTACACTCCTCATTTTGATCTCTCGGCGGAAACTGAGAAGCCTCCTAAGAATCCCGAGCAGGAGGAGATGATTAGGAAAGTCAAGAGCTTAGAGCAATCCTTCAGGAATATGCAGGGGCTCGGTGGACAAGTAAGCGTGGCATATAAGGACATGTGTCTGTTCCCAGATGTCCAATTACCAGCAGGGTTCAAGTTGCCCAAGTTTGATTTATATGACGGGCATGGTGATCCAGTGGCACACCTGAGAGGTTTTTGTAGCAAGATGAGAGGGGTAGACGGGAGAGACGAACTACTGATGGCGTAATTCAGTCAAAGTTTAAGTGGCTCAGCTTTGGAATGGTACACCCGGCAAGATCATGGTCGGTGGTACACATGGGACGATCTGGCCCAAGCCTTCGCATGCCATTTTCAGTACAATCTTGAAATTGTTCCAGATCGCTTGTCATTGACCAAAATTGAGAAGAAGCCAGGGGAGAGCTTCAGAGAATACGGCTTCCGTTGGAGAGAGCAAGCAGCGAGGGTTGACCCTCCGATGAAAGAGAGTGAAATGGTTGATTACTTCTTGCAGGCCTTAGAGCCCACTTATTTCGGTCACTTGGTGTCAGCAGTAGGGAAATCCTTTAATGAAGTGGTAAAAATGGGAAGCATGGTAGAGGAAGTACTCAAATCTAACAAAATCATGAGTTATTCAGCAATCAAGGCGACCACCCAAGCCATTCAAAGCGGCACTGGAGGTGTATTGGGAAAGAAGAAAAAAGAGGACGTTGCAACAATTGAGTCAAGAGCTTGGTCAAGGGGCCCATCACCTTACTATAACCAGCCTCGACCCCACCACCAAACTTACCCTCACACTCCATATAGCCCACCACAACACTACTACCCACCGCCAGATCCCCATTTTCCTGTCCATCACGCTCAAACATACACTCAACCTCCTGCCCACGCACAATGGCATGCGCCAACCCCGCAGAATACCTACCCAGCTCCACAAAAATACCTATCCACCCCCAAGAGCTTACAGAAACCCCCTTGGAACAGGTTTCCGACCAAATCAAGCCTTCAAGAATGAGAGGTTGCAGAAGAAGAAAACCTTCACCCCATTGGGAGAGTCCTATACTAGTTTGTTCCATAGGTTGAGACAATTGGATATGTTGAGGCCGATTGAGGCAAAGTTGCCAAATCCTCCCCCGAGAAATCTTGATTATTCTGTAAGCTGTGAATATTGTTCTGGTGCTCCGGGGCATGACACAGAGAAATGCTGGCAATTGAAAATAGCTATTCAAGAGCTCATTGATACCAATCGGATCGAGGTCCTAGCCCCGGAGGCACCTAATATCAACCAGAACCCATTGCCGGCCCATCATGAGACAAATATGATCGAGGTAGTGCATAAGGGAGGGGAGCCTAAGAAGCCTTCACAAACCGTCATAATGATTCGGTCCAGTGAGGTCAGTCCGGTTGAAAAGTCAACAAGTGAGAAATTAGTGATCAGGTTGAGCGAGACAAACAGTGAACTATCTGAGGTAGTCAAGAAAGGGCCCTCAAATGAGGTTGCAACGAAACAAGAAAGGGCAAAAGTGGTTGTGCCAGGAGTGGCGAACAAGCCTGTCGTGATTGTGGAGGGTGCCCACACAGATCCCGTCATTGTCAAGCCAGACATTGGGAAGCGCCCAGTAACAACAGTTCCTAGTTCTGTGGTTGATCTTGATAAAGAGTTGACTGAAAGGTTCGAGAAATTGTTCGACGATGTGAACATGGTGGAAGTTGGAGAGGGTTCTAGCAAGGCAGATGTGCAATTTGTCGGGCCAAGTGCAAAGATTAACAATTGGGAAGCTATTCCTCTCCCTACCCGGAAGGAGTTTTGGTAGTTTGCTTTGATTTTCTTTCAGTTTATCAGGTTTATTCCAGGGTTGTAAGTCAGATTCTATGTTCCGTCCGTTTGGATGTATAAACCTTGTTATCTTTTGATTTCAATGAAATGCAATTTCTCTTTTTCATCACTCCTGATAGTTTTATTTTCATTTTTCTATTCTTCCTTACACAGTTCTTTTTATGCTGGTTTCAATGACATGACATGCATGAGGAATCTTGCCCAGTTTTAAAAGCCAAGCTAATTCTGAAAAGTCGAAATCCCATCCCTTCGGATTGTCGCTGAAGCCGAAATCGATGATGATGAATGGGTCAAAACCCGCCTGAGCAATTGAGTTTGATCGATGAGAAAAGAATGGAAGCAGTGTGTCATGGCCAATTGTATCAACAAAGAATGGCAAGAGCATATAGTGCGTCCACGGAAGTTTGAAATAGGTCAGCAAGTGTTGAGACGTATCCTTCCACATTAGGCTGAGGCGAAAGGCAAGTTCGCCCCAAAATGGCAGGGGTCGTTCATCGTGATGAGAGTGTTGTCCAATGGTGCTTGGTATTTGACAGACATAGAAGGCAAGTGTGTTGAAATGGCCATCAATTCCGATGCGGTCAAGAGATATTATTTATGAGCTTCTTTGTTTTAATTGTATTTTTTGTATTCGACCTGGTGCCATCCAAACACTTTATCCTTTGTTACCCCCTTTGAGCCTTATTCATTTTCTTTCATACCCCTCTTTCGGAATCAGTAGCAAAGATCAGAAACACAAGCGTGAAAGCTAAGTAAAAGGAAAGAGAAAATAAAAGAATGAAAAGAGAGAGAAGGAAAAAGGAAGGAGAAAAGAAAAAGAAAAAAAAGAGAAGAAAAAGAAAGAAAGAGAAAAAAAACAAAGAGAAGAAAAAGAAAAGAAAAGGAAAGAAGAAACAACAAAAAGAGAAAAGGAGGAAAGAAAAGAAAAGAAGAGAAAATGGAAGAAAAAGAAGGGAAAATCATAACAACAAAGTAATTTCTATGATATGAACTACGTTCGACCTGATTCCTTTTAACGATACGTAGGCAGCCTCATGGTTCGGTCCCATCAAAATCCAAAAGTCCCCAAGCAAAGAAACTGGGGCAGAAGTTGCGGTTGTTGTAAGAAATGTGATTCCGAAAGTTTTAATTTTGAACCCATTTGAATTGTTTTGAGCCTTTGATACCCTTTCTTTCTAACCCCATCCAAAAGCCCACATTACGGTCCAGATAAAGACCTTCCGATCAGTCTTCGAGAGATGCCAAGGCGAGCAAATAGAGGTGATTCATATCAGGGGCAACACTCCGGTCCAAGCAGAAAAATAATGAAAATGAGAGAGTCTTATTGGTGAAAACCCTCACGGGCACCGTAAGGCGAAAGTAAGTTGAGAGAAAACGGAAATGAGAGAGTCTTATTGGTGAAAACGCACACGGGCACCTTAAGGCGAAAGTGAGTTTTCAAATGAACAAACGAGAGAGGTCTGTGGGTGAAAACCGTTTAGGACACCGCAGGATGAACAAGGTTAGGGTTTGGTTGAAGAAATCAGGTTATGGAATTCTGGGGCAACAAAGCATGGCAATTGAAAGTTGATTGGTTGGACGGATTGGGCCGATTAGTCCGAAATGCATGTCATGATCAATGGTACCAGCTGTTCCACTCAGATAAGTCTCTTTTCCTTTTCTTTCCTTTTTGTAAGTCGTCCGGTTTCGGATTCTCTTTATACTTAACTCTCAAGGTCATTGTATTTCATTCCTTTTGGGGTTTGTTCTCTAAGATGTTTCAATGTCAGTTTTGTTCAAAGCAAATAAGAAAGGATTTCAAAGCTCACTACCAGCTTCCAAAATTGCAAAGCACAATGTGGCTAGAACATACCAACGATAGCAGGATGTAAAGTGGGATATAGGGAGTCACCGGAAGTTTCGTCGGTGGAATGACTTGGTAATGTCGTGGGAGATGCAAAGGTTCAGATAAAGGGGTCAGAGGTGTAAAACAATGGTTTGGTATAGAACACTCGGGTCATCGAAGGTCATGGGTTCGAAAGTCAGTCAGAGAGTCAAGCGGTTCAGGGCCAGTTCGAGAAGCAGGTCAAAGCAAAACACAGCAGCGGAGACATCTTCCGCAAGAATGCCATCAACTAACCACCGTTTTAAACTGACAAGATTTTCCCTTGATTGAAACAGGGGCAGAAAATTCCGTTTGTTTACGGAGGAACTCTCCGTAGGGGAGAGCAAGCACTAAAAACAGGTTTGACCGTAAACTCTCAAGCCCTTGGACCTTACCTGAAAAATATGGGCTTGATAATTTCAAAACAAATCATAGAAGAATGTAAGTTGATTGCAAAGTTTGCATGGTTTAAGACAGGATTCAATTAGGAGTTGTCAGGACCCCCCCCCCCCCCCCCCCGAATAATGGGACCAAGTTTTTAAGATTTCTATTAGATAGCAAGAATGTAGCATAAATTCTGTTGTAGCGTAGTATGATTCAGTCGTAAAAGTGTCAGTCTTTAGGATACGCAATGTAGATTTTGAAGAAGAGTATTTGACTTTCATTATTTTTATTTCGTTTTTTATAATTGGAGTAGTGTGACTATGTTACTATTGACATATTTCAATACCATAAGACGTATCAATAGTTTTCTATTCTAAATAGAAAGAAAGTCAAATTTGTCTAAATACTAGACATAAGGAAGCAGGGGATAAATGTGGGGAACAAAAAATTCTAGGAGGGATTATTTGTCCTTCCTAGTCTTTTGACACAAGGAAAGGGGTGTAGAAAAATCCTTTTTTCTTGTGTCGAAACGAAAGAGTAATGATTCTTGACCCTGTTTGTTGACCTTCCTGGATAATAGGATGTAATTTAAGACCCTTTTTAGATAACAGTACTTAGTACCTTTAGAAGATATAACTTAGGTTTAAAATTGTCTTTCAACTAAGAGTTGTCAGGACCTCCATGGATAATAGGACTTAGCTTTCAAATTCCTAATATTAGTTGGTAAATGATTTCAGTTTAACAACTCACCTATGCGCCCAGCTACCAAACTGGGGTACGAAAATTTTCTTTGTTTTGTCTATTTTGTTGAAGTAAGGAGCCCGCCTGAAGAACAGAGGAATACATTCAAGTTTTAGCAGTCAGGAGCCCGCCTGAAGAACAAAGGAATACATTCAAGTTTTAGCATCAGGAGCCCGCCTGAAAGAACAGAGGAATACATTTCAAGTCAGATGTCAGGAGCCCGCCTGAAGAACAGAGGGAATACATTCAAGTTTTAAGCAGTCAGGAGCCCACCCTGAAGAACAGAGGAATACATTTCAGGTCAACAGTCCAGGAGCCCGCCTGAAGAACAGAGGAATACATTTCAAGTTTTAGCAGCCAGGAGCCCGCCTGAAGAACAGAGGAATACATTGAAGTTTTAGCAGTCAGGAGCCCGCCTGAAGAAACAGAGGAATACATTTCAAGTTTTAGGAGTCAGGAGCCCGCCTGAAGAACAGAGGAATACATTTCAAGTCAGCAGTCAGGAGCCCGCCTGAAGAACAGAGGAAATACATTTCAAGACAGCAGTCAGGAGCCCGCATGAAGAACAGAGGAATACATTCAAGTCAGCAGTCAGGAGCCTGCCTGAAGAACAGAGGATACAATTTTAAGTCAGCAGTCAGGAGCCCGCCTGGAGAGCAGGGAATACATTCAAGTTTAAGGCAGTCAGGAGCCGACCTGAAGAACTAGAGGAGTACAATTCAAGTCTTATCTTTCAAGTTTTTACTGATATTTGGTAACATGATGTGCACCCAGCCACCAAACTGGGGCAGAAAATTTTCTTTGTTTTGTCTATTTTGTTTGAAGTCAGGAGCCGCCCTGGAAAGCAGGGAAACATCTCAAGTTAGTAGTCAGGAGCCCGCCTGAAGAGCAGGGGATACATTCAAGTCTGCAGTCAGGAGCCCGCTGGAGAGCAGGGAATACATTTCAAGACGCAGTCAGGAACCCGCCTGAAGAGTAGGGGATACATTCAAGTTTCGGTAATCAGGAGCCCGCTGGAGAGCAGGGAATACATTCAAGTTCAGCGGTCAGGCATTCACCTCAAGAAGGGAAGACATCTCAAAGTGTAGTTGGCAGTCAAGCATCACCTGGAGAAAGGAAAAAACATCTCAAAGTGTAGTTTGCAAGTCAGGCAGCCACCTGGAGAAAGGGCAAACATCTCAGATAACAATTTCAAGGCGGCAACAAAGAGAACATCACCGGAAGAAGTACAAGTCAACAAGGCGACAAGAACCACGAGAGCAAGTTTGAAAGATATAGATAGGAATTTTTTGTAATGCATAATCATAATCTAGTCTATGCTTTTTTTATTTTGACATGATGTAATAAAGGGGGTTCAATAAGCAGTAGCAAGAGCAACAAACAACAGTGAAATCACACGCTTCATGGTAGTCCCAGCTACCAGACATTCCTGAACTACACTGACCTGATTCCTTTTTAGCCAAGGATATGTAGGCAGCCTCAGAAGCAGGGTGCGGTCAAATCTTTCAAAAATGCTTCACACGGAGTATTCAAACGGGCAAAAATCGCTCGTATCCGCTCACTTTATCTTTGCACGAAAACTCTTCTTGTTTTCGAGAGCAAAGAGGGGCAGCTGTGAGCACGTGATTTTTGCCCCTATATGAATTAACTCCCACAGTTTCAAAGCAAAACAATTTCTTTTCATTATTTGTAATTTTGTGATTTTTCGTGGCAATTTCATGGATATTGTTTTGCATTTTTGTTTGTGCATTTTAATTAAATGAAAAAATACAAAAAAATGTTTGCAATATGTATTTAGGGGTTAATTTTGCATTTTAAAGAATTATTAAGTAATTGATTTATTTTACAAAAATGGAAAATCACAAAAATAACTCAATTTGTTTTTTTATTTTTAGTTTTGAATGTTGGTAGTTTTCCCTTTAATTGGTTTTTATTAATTAGAGTTAATTAGTATTTTTGATAAAAGACAATTTAATTTTATGATTTAATTTACGATTTTACTTAAATTTTGAAAATGAAAAAAAAAGAGAAAAATTGAAATTAAGAAAAATAAAAAAAAGAAGAAAAGAGCTGAAGAAATGTCTTGGGCCAGTCATATTGCTTCTACCCAAGCCCCCAATTCATTTCCCCAATACCCTTTACCCAGCCCATACCCGTTCCAGAAACCCGGTCCAGCCCCCACTTACCAAAACGACCCTGTTTAGAGCTGTGTCATCACAACCGTTGGATCATGAAGATCAACGGCCCAGAACTAACCTTTACCCCCGTATTTAATTGTCGGAAAGCCGCCTACCTCCCCCCCCCTCCCCAAGTTCCGTCTCCTCCCTTACCCTTACAGAGATCACCCTCTCCGTCCACCACCGCGAACCGTCGGTCGAAAATTGCCTCCGCCGGCGGCGATTGTCCAATGACCTCCATTTTTACACCATAGGCTCGCCTTGGCCTCCTCGTCTCAAAATCTGCCATTAGTTTTCCTCAAAACTCTCCCAAACATCTCGAATCTTTTGAAACCCTATCCGCCGCCAATGAATTCATCCGCCGTGTCCGGCGGCGCCACCCACCCATTCCCTACCAAATTTACACCATAGGATCTCCTCTCCCCCCCCCCCCCACATCACAAATCCGCACCCCTTTTCCCCCAAATTTTAGCCAAGGTTCACGAATCTTAAATTTAACTTAGCCCTAAAATCCGGAAAAGGGGTTTGTTGACGATTTTGACTCTAATAGGCCTTAGTCTTGTGTGTTTTCACATGAAAACACACGATTAAGGGCTGTTTCAGTCCAAAGATTCAAAGTATGCTGCCGGGGTTCGTGATTTAATTTTTGCCAGTTGCTAGGTAATTTTTCCTTGTTCATTTCATTTTTGTTTTGTGTTCTTTTGTCTGTGTTTTCTTAGTATTTCATCTTCTTTTCTTATTTTGTTCCTGATTTGGTTTTAATTGATAGTCACCTTAGGCTTCTGCATGCTTGAAAAATCGTTGCTTAGTTCATGAGTTTAGGTTCATTATTAGCTCGCTCTTTTTCTCTCTTTATCTAATCGAGTAGAAGTTTCTGAGTCATTTGTAATTTGTAGGCGATTAGAATAGATGCGTATATTAGGCAAGGGTTAATTGCAATGGCTTAGTTTTAAATTACTGACTTCTGTAGTGTTAATTGGTCTTTTTCTTTTACTTCTGGACCCAATTCGAATTGCTTTGGTTTGAAATTTGGTATGGGTCTATTGGGACTTCTAAATTGGGTTAAATTTCAGGTTGGGTTTGAAAGCCCAAGGAAAAGAGGACAGTCCCAGTTGGGGTTAAACGTTGGGTTAATTTGAACCCATGAGCTGAAGGTTGGCTAAATTGATCAAAGTAAAATTTAGGGGTTGATGAGGGTAAACTGGGTAATTCACTTCGAAAATCTTAAGTGTAACTGATTTGGAAGCTTCTAGTGGGGGGTCTTAGTGAAATTTTCAGACTTATAGTTATTAAACTTGGGAAACAAGTCACTAAAGTGAGGGATTCCTAAGCTAAAATAAGAATTGAAAAAGGGTTGAATCGCAAAAATGAAAACCTAAGGCTGCCCTACTTGCCTTGCCTAATAAAGACACCCTTTCTTGCCTTAGAAGCAAGAGCTAAGAGAGCTAAGAGAGCTAAGAGAGCTAAGAGAGAAATAAGACCCTAAAATTTGGAAAAGATAGACGCCAATATAGCTACTGTTTCATTGGTGTTTTTGAGGGATTTTCAATTTATTTTCACCTCTGAAATACTTTCGAATGGCCTGGAGATATGAAATGGATTAAGCAGGGTTATAATGATGTGTATTTTAGAAGGTGTTTTGGTTTGAAGCTTTTGTTGAGATTATCTGTTTCATCGAAGTTTTTTTTTAATGAAAATCTTACAAATTTTATTCTCTGATCCTCTGGAAATGGTATCTAAGCTATGTGGATGAGATGACTTCTAGAATTTGGGATTGTTTTAAAAGCTGGGTTTTGGAGATTTGGTTGTGTGGTTTTAGTTGTTGAGCAATTCAGTTTTTTAAAGCTGAACTTCTTCCTTCTATTTGGTTATATATCTGCTTCCTTCTAGTTACTGCGTGATCCTGTTGCTACTACTGCGAACTTACCCCTTTTACTCTCATTTCCAGGTACACAATTTTGTACTCTTTGGTTGTGAAGTGAAGAAATGAAATGAAAATGAAGAATTGGAGCATAGAAAATATTCCATTTTGTTCTTCTCTGATCTGTCTGTTTTTTTTAAGTTAATGTGATTACTTTGTCCAAATCGATTTTAATTGAGCGTGTTGTAGTTACTAGTAAAGGTGATATGGTGTTGTATATATTGGTGTACTCAAAGTCTTGCCTAAATGAGGTTTATTAAATGCTTTTATTGTTAAATGTCCGCTGCTGTTTGTATGGCAAGTGAACTATGAGCCTTGGCTATTTTAGTTTATTTTGATACGTGGTCGGGTCACAGATTTGGTCCAAGTCTTTGTCAAAATCAGTAAGGTTTTGGTTCTTGTCTATCTGAATCCATTGAAATGCTAGGTGTTTGGCTTGTACGTGTATTAATGTTGTTTTATAAGCATGTTTTCTCATGGCGCATAATAAATTAGTGATGGTTTAATTAGGGAACATTTGGTCAAATTAATTCCATGTTAAGACAACTGCAAGTATGAAAGTTAATTTGGCAACTTGTTTCTTTAGATTCAGAAATAATTGCGAGCTTAAATCTCACTCAGTTTTCAATCTAAATTAATTGTCAATTTGTAAGAACCTGGGCTCAAAGCCAGCCAAGTAGTGAAATCAGTCTTAAAAAACGAAGGCACAGCCTTGAGTGTTTGGTTTTGTCAATCCTCATCATGCCGGCCCACTTCGAGCCCAGAGCTCGCAAATGCTTTTGGTTTAATTGACTTAGCACGTTAGAAATATGACTTCTTTCATCTTTTGTGGGATGCGATATGTGTATCACGGAAAGACTCTCTTTGCACGCGACTCGTCAGACTGGGCCCGTTTTTTTTGGGCTTGAATTTTCTTTAAAAGTAAAATAGTAATCTTCTTTTGGCTTTCAACAAGTCCATTAGGCCAACATTAAAGCAATTAGAAGTCCTGTAGTCTTCTTTAAACGATCATATTTTTCTTTAGAATGAGGTGAGCCGTACTAAATAGCTTAAGGGCCCTCCAAATGTAGTTCTCTTTTTAAAATTAGAATTCGAGTGCGCCATGCCAAACAAAAATGACAATTGCGTGGCCTTTGTTTTAGTTAGTTTACACAACCTTAGAATCCGAGGCGTGCCATTTAGCAAAATTCCATGGCCCTCGCAAAGCTAAAACGCGTAGTTGCTTTAGGCGCGTACTTTAATAATATTACCTTCCTAAATTCAGTGTGCATTTCATGTGACCCAAATCAAAAATCCTAAAACGTTGAATAAAATAGTGTTTAGGATTGCGGGTGCATTTTCATGTGGCGCGATCCAAAGACATGTTTTAAACGACGTTCAATCTTCTTTAAAATCAATTAAAAGCAGTTAAAGTAAAAATTTGCACATAGGTTCAAAGTGTTCTAAAATCAGATAATTAAGCCGAATATAACAGTTGAACGACCGTGCTAGAACACGGAACTCGGGAATGCTGCACACTTCTCCGAGTTAACATAAATTCCTTACTCAGATTTCTGGTTCGCGGACTGTTAAATAGAGTCATCCTTTTCCTCGATTCGGATTTTAAACCGGTGACTTGGGACACCATAAATCTCCCAAGTGGAGACTCCTGAATTCTTTAATTAAATAATCCCGTTCCAGTTATCCTTTAATTGGAAAGCTCCCTTTCCTTATACCCCTTCCGGGGGTGGTAGTGAAAAAGGAGGTGTGACAGTTGGCCTTTTTAGTTGGAAAAGTCAACCGGAAGTTGACTTGTAAGCAAACCGATCTCGAATTTGGTTTTTATGATTCGGATAGCTTCGTGACGTGAATTTGGGACTTAGTAGCATGATCGAACATGTTTTGGAGGTACAGAGTAGATTTAGGCTTGAATTGGCAAAATTGGAATTTTTTGCGTTTTTCTGGTTGGTAGCGAGATTTTGATATAGGGGCCGAATAGATATATCTGGAAATTGGAGTAGGTCCGTTGTGTCATTTGGGACATGTGTGCAAAATTTCAGGTAATTCGAACGAGGTTTCATAGACTTTCCGATCAAAAGCGGAATTCGAAAGATTTTGGAGTTCCTTTAGGCTTGAATTTGTGGTTAATTTGATGTTCCGATGTTGTTTTAGGTGTTTCGAAGATTGGTATAAGTTTGGATGGTGGTATATGACTTGTTCTGTACTTTTTGGTTTGTAGGCCCGCGGGGGCCTCGGGTGATTTTCGGATGGTTGACGGGAGGTTTGGAGTTGGAATTTTCAGCTGAGGTGCTGAAACTCCTGTCATAACCACACCCTGGGCTTGGGGACCGCAGGTGCGGGCCTTGCAGAAGCGCCCAGAGGGTCCGCAATGCGGAAATGGGCAATAGGGAGGTGGAATTGCAAATGCCGGTTGTTCGAGGCGCACCTGCGATAGTGCAGGTGGCGATATTAATGATCGCAGATGCGGTCTTAGTGAGATTAAGTGGTTTCCGTAGATGCGCACTTGGGACCGCAGGTGCGGGTCCGCAGGTGCGGGTCCGCAGGTGCGTGATTTTTAGCCGCAGAAGCGGCTTAGCTAGGGCAGAAAAAATACATTTGGCGCTTCGCGATTTTGAGTGGTTTTTTCACCATAATTTCATTCGGGAAAAAGCATTGGAGAGCAAATTGAAGAGGGAATTCAAGAGGGTTTTCGTGGAGGTAAGGTTTTTTGGACCCGAAACTTGTTCTACGATGATTTTTAACATTTTAAGTTTTGAAACCTATGAAATCAGTAGAAAAATTGGGGAGTTTAGGGCTTGGGAATTGGAGACCTAAAATTAGGGATTTGAGGGGTCATTTGTGGATGGATTTTGGTAAATTTTGTATGTATGAACTCGTGGGAGGATAAGGATTCTATTGACATTATTTTCGTCGGATTTCGAGAACATGGGCCCGGTGGTCGGGTTTGGGACAATTTCGGTTTCTTGATGAAATTTGATTATTTTTGCATGGGCCTTCGTTCCCTTAGCATATTCTAATGTTATGATTATGATCTTGGGTAGATTCGACGTGAGTTGAGGCCGATTCGAGAGGCAAGGGCCATCGTGGGGCTAGAATTTGGACCGGATTGAGTAGTAATGATCGTAATGCTGTCTTGAGGGTATAAACCCCCGGATTTCACATCATGGTGCTATTTTGACGTGACACACACGCTAGATGACGAGCGTGGGGTCGTGCACCATTGGGGATTGTGACTTGGTCCATCCCGTACGGCTACTAAGTCGCATATTTAGTTTAAAAAATGTTTAATATTATTTTGTGTTTTGGAAAAAAAATATATTACTATGTTTGCGGCTAAATGTCTGTCTGGCCCTTGTGCCGATTTTTGGACCCTTAGGGCTTTTTTCTACTATTTTCCCTCACCGTTTTCGGTTTGATATTTACACCCAGTCATGCTATGTTCTTACTGTTTTCATAACTCGGTTTTATTCATTCCTTTTGATTTCATAAATGATACTTTTGAGCCGAGTACATTGTTTTACTGTCGCCCGAGGGGCTTGAGTGAGATCTGACTGAGTGAGGCCGAGGGCAATGTGTTGTGAGGAATATCATGGGATCGGGCATGCGCGCCGTAGCATGTGGTACTGATCTGTGATATATGTGAGGCCGAAGGCCTGATTTATTATGCCACGAGGTGGCTTGTGATTGTTATGAGGCCGAGGGCCTGTTTGATTATGCCCACGAGAATGGCTTGTTATAGCGCTTGGGCTGTTGAGCCCTTCCAGGAAGTCTGTACACCCCAGTGAGTGCGGGTACCCAGTGTGAGATGTGATATTGCTCGAGGGGCTGTTGTTGTTTCATGTTACTGCCCGAGGGGCTGTTTACGAGTGATTGTGAGGTAGCCCCGAGGGGCTGGTTCTGTTGATATTTTTGCCCGAGGGGCGGTTGTTGATTTATGCTGTTGCCCGAGGGGCTGTTTATGTTTCTATTCTTTTACTCACTGTTTTTGTCCACTCGTTTGAAACTATTGAAAGAAGTTTTTGAATAAGATTTTATTGAACAGAGTCAATTTATACGAGTTCAAATGTTTTTACTAACATTGGTTCTGGCTTTATAGTGTTTTGTTGTAGCATTATGACGTGGCTTGCGTGTTTTCTTACTGTCTCAGCTTCCTTTACTTTTATCACTTACTGAGTTGGCGTACTCACATTACTGCCCTGCACCATGTGTGCAGATCCAGGAATCTCGGGTCACGCTAGCGAGTGGCTAATTGTTCTTCCAGCAGGCTCTTTCGAAGTTGACTAGGTAGCTGCTTGGCGTTCGTAGCCAGTGCTTCTCCTCCCTATCTTTTTTTCCGTTTTT
>NW_017671920.1:68155-70129 GCF_001879085.1 Nicotiana attenuata | reverse complement strand
GCAATCAGGAGCCCACCTGGAGAACAAGGGAATACTTTTCAAGTTTCAGCAGTCAGGAGCCCACCTGGAGAACAAGGAAAGTGCAATTCAATTTTAGCTTTTAATTCTTTAATAACATACTGTACCCAGTCACCAAACCGGGGCAGAAAATTTTCTTTTGCAGCAGTCAGGAGCCCACCTGGAGAACAGGGGAATACTCTTCAAGCTTCAGCAATCAGGAGCCCACCTGGAGAACAAGGAAATATTTTTCAAGCTTCAGCAGTCAGGCGCCCACCTGGAGAACAAGGGAAGTACAACTCAAATTTTAGCTTTTAATTTTTAATATCTGATAACATGCTATACCCAGTTACCAAACTGGGGCAGAAAATTTTCTTTGTTGTTTACTTTGTTGAAGTCAGGAGCCCGCCTGGAGAACAGAGGCATACATTTCAAGTTTCAGCAGTCAGGAGCTCGCCTGGAGAACAGAGGCATACATTTCAAGTTTCAGCAATTAGGAGCTCGCCTAGAGAACAGAGGCATACATTTCAAGTTTCAGCAGTCAGGGGCCCGCCTGAAGAATAGAGGAATACATTTCAAGTCAGCAGTCAGGAGCCCGCCTGAAGAACAGAGGAATACATTCAAGTCAGCAGTCAGGAGCCCGCCTGGAGAGCAGGGAATACATTTCAAGACAGCAGTCAGGAACCCGCCTGAAGAGTAGGGGATACATTCAAGTTTCGGTAATCAGGAGCCCGCCTGGAGAGCAGGGAATACATTCAAGTTCAGCGGTCAGGCATTCACCTCAAGAAGGGAAGACATCTCAAAGTGTAGTTGGCAGTCAAGCATCACCTGGAGAAAGGAAAAACATCTCAAAGTGTAGTTTGCAGTCAGGCAGCCACCTGGAGAAAGGGCAAACATCTCAGATAACAATTCAAGGCGGCAACAAAGAGACATCACCGGAAGAATACAAGTCAACAAGGCGACAAGAACCACGAGAGCAAGTTTGAAGATATAGATAGGATTTTTTGTAATGCATAGATCATAATCTAGTCTAGCTTCTTTTTATTTTGACATGATGTAATAAGGGGGTTCAATAAGCAGTAGCAGCAGCAACAACAACAGTGAAATCACAGCTTCATGGTAGTCCCAGCTACCAGACATTCCTGAACTACACTGACCTGATTCCTTTTTAGCCAAGGATATGTAGGCAGCCTCAGAAGCAGGGTGCGGTCAAATCTTTCAAAAATGCTTCACACGGAGTATTCAAACGGGCAAAAATCGCTCGTATCCGCTCACTTTATCTTTGCACGAAAACTCTTCTTGTTTTCGAGCAAAGAGGGGCAGCTGTGAGCACGTGATTTTTGCCCTATATGAATTACTCCCACAGTTTCAAAGCAAAACAATTTCTTTTCATTATTTGTAATTTTGTGGATTTTTCGTGGCATTTCATGATAATTGTTTGCATTTTTGTTTGTGCATTTTAATTAAATGAAAAAATACAAAAAATGTTTGCATATGTATTTAGGGGTTAATTTTGCATTTTAAGAATTATTAAGTAATTGATTTATTTTACAAAAATGGAAAATCACAAAAATAACTCATTTGTTTTTTTATTTTTAGTTTTGAATGTTGGTAGTTTTCCCTTTAATTTGGTTTTTATTAATTAGAGTTAATTAGTATTTTTGATAAGACAATTTAATTTTATGATTTAATTTACGATTTTACTTTCAATTTTGAAAATGAAAAAAGAAGAGAAAAATTGAAATTAAGAAAAATAAAAAAAGAAGAAAAGAGCTGAAGAAATGTCTTGGGCCAGTCCATATTGCTTCTACCCAAGCCCAATTCATTTCCCCAATACCCTTTACCCAGNCCCGGTCCAAGCCCCCACTTACTCAAACGACCCTGTTTAGAGCTGTGTCATCACAACCGTTGGATCATGAAGATCCAACGGCCCAGAACTAACCTTTACCCCGTATTTAATTGTCGGAAGCCGCCTAC
>NW_017671920.1:0-68123 GCF_001879085.1 Nicotiana attenuata | reverse complement strand
AAGTTCGTCTCCTCCCTTACCCTTACCAGAGATCACCCTCTCCGTCCACCACCGCGAACCGTCGGTCGAAAATTGCCTCCGCCGGCGGCGATTGTCCAATGACCTCCATTTTTACACCATAGGCTCGCCTTGGCCTCCTCGTCTCAAATCTGCCATTAGTTTTCCTCAAAACTCTCCCAAACATCTCGAATCTTTTGAAACCCTATCCGCCGCCATGAATTCATCCGCCGTGTCCGGCGGCGCCACCACCCATTCCCTACCAAATTTACACCATAGGATCTCCTCTCCCCCCCCCCCCCCACATCACAAATCCGCACCCCTTTTCCCCCAAATTTTAGCCAAGGTTCACGAATCTTAAATTTAACTTAGCCCTAAAATCCGGAAAAGGGGTTTGTTGACGATTTTGACTCTAATAGGCCTTAGTCTTGTGTTTTCACATGAAAACACACGATTAAGGGCTGTTTCAGTCAAAGATTCAAAGTATGCTGCCGGGGTTCGTGATTTAATTTTTGCCAGTTGCTAGGTATTTTTCCTTGTTCATTTCATTTTTGTTTTGTGTTCTTTTGTCTGTGTTTTCTTAGTATTTCATCTTCTTTTCTTATTTTGTTCCTGATTTGGTTTTAATTGATAGTCACCTTAGGCTTCTGCATGCTTGAAAAATCGTTGCTTAGTTCATGAGTTTAGGTTCATTATTAGCTCGCTCTTTTTCTCTCTTTATCTAATCGAGTAGAAGTTTCTGAGTCATTTGTAATTTGTAGGCGATTAGAATAGATGCGTATATTAGGCAAGGGTTAATTGCATGGCTTAGTTTTAATTACTGACTTCTGTAGTGTTAATTGGTCTTTTTCTTTTACTTCTGGACCCAATTCGAATTGCTTGGTTTGAAATTTGGTATGGGTCTATTGGGACTTCTAAATTGGGTTAATTTCAGGTTGGGTTTGAAAGCCCAAGGAAAAGAGGACAGTCCAGTTGGGGTTAAACGTTGGGTTAATTTGACCCATGAGCTGAAGGTTGGCTAATTGATCAAAGTAAAATTTAGGGGTTGATGAGGGTAAACTGGGTAATTCACCTTCGAAAATCTTAGTGTAACTGATTTGGAAGCTTCTAGTGGGGGGTCTTAGTGAAATTTCAGACTTATAGTTATTAAACTTGGGAAACAAGTCACTAAGTGAGGGATTCCTAAGCTAAAATAAGAATTGAAAAAGGGTTGAATCGCAAAAATGAAAACCTAAGGCTGCCCTACTTGCCTTGCCTATAAAGACACCCTTTCTTGCCTTAGAAGCAAGAGCTAAGAGAGCTAAGAGAGCTAAGAGAGCTAAGAGAGAAATAAGACCCTAAAATTTGGAAAAGATAGACGGCCAAATAGCTACTGTTTCATTGGTTTTTGAGGGATTTTCAATTTATTTTCAACCTCTGAAATACTTTCGAATGGCCTGAGAATTGAAATGGATTAAGCAGGGTTAGATTGTGTATTTTAGAAGGTGTTTTGGTTTGAAGCTTTGTTGAGATTATTGTTTCATCGAGTTTTTTTTTAATGAAATCTTCAATTTCTGATTCCTGAAATGGTATCTAAGCTATGTGGATTGAGATGACTTAGATTTGGTGTTTTAAAAGCTGGGTTTGGAGTTTTGGTTGTGGGTTTTAGTTGTTGAGCATCAGTTTTTTTGGTTTAAAGCTGTCTTCCTTGGTTTATTTCTGCTGCTGGATCCTGTTGCTACTACTGCTGAACCTTACCCCCTTTTACTCTCATTTCCAGGTACACAATTTTGTAACTCTTTGGTTGTGAAGTGAAGAAATGAAATGAAAATGAAGAATTGGAGCATAGAAAATATTCCATTTTGTTCTTCTCTGATCTGTCTGTTTTTTTTTAAGTTAATGTGATTACTTTGTCCAAATCAGTTTTAGTTGAGCGTGTTGTAGTTACTAGTAAAGGTGATATGGTGTTAGTATATATGGTGTACTCAAAGTCTTGCCTAAATGAGGTTTATTAAATGCTTTTATTGTTAAATGTCAGCTGCTGTTTGTATGGCAAGTGAACTATGAGCCTTGGCTATTTAGTTTATTTTGATACGTGGTCGGGTCACAGATTTGGTCCAAGTCTTTGTCAAAATCAGTAAGGTTTTGGTTCTTGTCTATCTGAATCCATTGAAATGCTAGGTGTTTGGCTTGTACGTGTATTAATGTTGTTTTATAAGCATGTTTTCTCATGGGCCATAATAAATTAGTGATGGTTTAATTAGGGAACATTTGGTCAAATTATTCCATGTTAAGACAACTGCAAGTATGAAAGTTAATTTGGCAACTTGTTTTCTTTAGATTCAGAAATAATTGCGAGCTTAAATCTCACTCAGTTTTCAATCTAAATTAATTGTCAATTTGTAAGAACCTGGGCTCAAAGCCAGCCCAAGTAGTGAAATCAGTCTTAAAAACGAAGGCACAGCCTTGAGCTGTTTGGTTTTGTCAATCCTCATCATGCCCGGCCCACTTCGAGCCCAGAGCTCGCAAATGCTTTTGGTTTAATTGACTTAGCACGTTAGAAATATGACTTCTTTCATCTTTTGTGGGGAGTCGATATGTGTATCACGGAAGACTCTCTTTGCACGCGACTCGTCAGACTGGGCCCGTTTTTTGGGCTTGAATTTTCTTTAAAAGTAAAATAGTATCTTCTTTTGGCTTTCAACAAGTCCATTAGGCAACATTAAAGCAATTAGAAGTCCTGTAGTCTTCTTTAAACGATCATTTTTCTTTAGAATGAGGTGAGCCGTACTAAATAGCTTAAGGCCCTCCAAATGTAGTTCTCTTTTAAAATTAGAATTCGAGGTGCGCCATGCCAAACAAAAATGACAATTGCGTGGCCTTTGTTTTAGTTAGCTTTAACACAACCTTAGAATCCGAGGCGTGCCATTTAGCAAAATTCCATGGCCCTCGCAAAGCTAAAACGCGTAGTTGCTTTAGGCGCGTACTTTAATAATATTACCTTCCTAAATTCAGGTGTGCATTTCATGTGACCCAAATCAAAATCCTAAAACGTTGAATAAAATATGTTTAGGATTGCGGGTGCATTTCATGTGGCGCGATCCAAAGACATGTTTTAAACGACGTTCAATCTTCTTTAAAATCAATTAAAAGCAGTTAAAAGTAAAAATTTGCACATAGGTTCAAAGTGTTCTAAAATCAGATAATTAAGCCGAATATAACAGTTGAACGACCGTGCTAGAACCACGGAACTCGGGAATGCCTGGCACCTTCTCCCGAGTTAACATAATTCCTTACTCAGATTTCTGGTTCGCGGACTGTTAAATAGAGTCATCCTTTTCCTCGATTCGGATTTTAAACCGGTGACTTGGGACACCATAAATCTCCCAAGTGGAGACTCTGAATTCTTTAATTAAATAATCCCGTTCCAGTTATCCTTTAATTGGAAAAGCTCCCTTTCTTATACCCCTTCCGGGGGTGTAGTGAAAAAGGAGGTGTGACAGTTGGCCTTTTAGTTGGAAAAGTCAACCGGAAGTTGACTTGTAAGCAAACGATCTCGAAATTTGGTTTTTATGATTCGGATAGCTTCGTGACGTGATTTGGGACTTAGGAGCATGATCGGAACATGTTTTGGAGGTACAGAGTAGATTTAGGCTTGAATTGGCAAAATTGGAATTTTTGCGTTTTCTGGTTGGTAGCGGAGATTTTGATATAGGGGCCGGAATAGAATTCTGGAAATTGGAGTAGGTCCGTTGTGTCATTTGGGACATGTGTGCAAAATTTCAGGTAATTCGAACGAGGTTTCATAGACTTTCCGATCAAAAGCGGAATTCGAAAGATTTTGGAGTTCTTAGGCTTGAATTTGTGGTTAATTTGATGTTCCGATGTTGTTTTAGGTGTTTCGAAGATTGGTATAAGTTTGGATGGTGGTATATGACTTGTCTGTACTTTTGGTTGAGGCCCCGGGGGCCTCGGGGTGATTTCGGATGGTTGACGGGAGGTTTGGAGTTGGAATTTTCAGCTGAGGTGCTGAAACTCCTGTCATAACCACACCTGCGGCTTGGGGACCGCAGGTGCGGGCCTGCAGAAGCGCCCAGAGGGTCGCAATGCGGAAATGGGCATAGGGAGGTGGAATTGCAAATGCGGTTGTTCGAGCGCACCTGCGATAGTGCAGGTGCGATATTATGATCGCAGATGCGGTCTTAGTGAGATTAAGTGGTTTCCGTAGATGCGCACTTGGGACCGCAGGTGCGGGTCCGCAGGTGCGGGTCCGCAGGTGCGTGATTTTTACCGCAGAAGCGGCTTAGCTAGGGCAGAAAAAATACATTTGGCGCTTCGCGATTTTGAGTGGTTTTTCACCATATTTCATTCGGGAAAAAGCTTGGGAGAGCAAATTGAAGAGGGAATTCAAGAGGGTTTCGTGGAGGTAAGGTTTTTGGACCCGAAACTTGTTTCTACGATGATTTTTAACATTTTTAAGTTTGAAACCTATGGAAATCAGTAGAAAAATTGGGAGTTTAGGGCTTGGGAATTGGAGACCTAAAATTAGGGATTTGAGGGGTCATTTGTGGATGGATTTTGGTAAATTTTGTATGTATGAACTCGTGGGAGGATAAGGATTCTATTGACATTATTTTCGTCGGATTTCGAGACATGGGCCCGGTGGTCGGGTTTGGACAATTTCGGTTTCTTGATGAAATTTGATTATTTTTGCATGGGCTTCGTTCCCTTAGCATATTCTAATGTTATGATTATGATCTTGGGTAGATTCGACGTGAGTTGAGGCCGATTCGAGAGGCAAGGGCATCGTGGGCTAGAATTTGGACCGGATTGAGGTAAGTAATGATCGTAAATGCTGTCTTGAGGGTATAAAACCCCGGATTTCACATCATGGTGCTATTTTGACGTGACACACACGCTAGATGACGAGCGTGGGGTCGTGCACCATTGGGGATTGTGACTTGGTCCATCCCGTACGGCTACTAAGTCGCATATTTAGTTTAAAAATGTTTAATATTATTGTGTTTTGGAAAAAAATATATTACTATGTTTGCGGCTAAATGTCGTGTCTGGGCCTTGTGCCGATTGTTTGGACCCTTAGGGGCTTTTTCTACTATTTTCCTCACCGTTTTCGGTTTGATATTTACACCCAGTCATGCTATGTTCTTACTGTTTTCATAACTCGGTTTTATTCATTCCTTTTGATTTCATAAATGATACTTTGAGCCGAGTACTTGTTTTACTGTCAGCCCGAGGGGCTTGAGTGAGATCTGACTGAGTGAGGCCGAGGGCATGTGTTGTGAGGATATCATGGGATCGGGCTGCGCGCCGTAGCATGTGGTACTGATCTGTGATATATGTGAGGCCGAAGGCCTGATTTATTATGCCACGAGGTGGCTTGTGATTGTTATGAGGCCGAGGGCCTGTTTGATTATGCCACGAGATGGCTTGTTATAGCGCTTGGGCTGTTGGAGCCCTTCCAGGAGTCTGTACACCCCCAGTGAGTGCGGGTACCCAGTGTGAGATGTGATATTGCTCGAGGGGCTGTTGTTGTTTCATGTTACTGCCCGAGGGGCTGTTTACGAGTGATTGTGAGGTAGCCCGAGGGGCTGGTTCTGTTGATATTTTGCCCGAGGGGCGGTTGTTGATTTATGCTGTTGCCCGAGGGGCTGTTTATGTTTCTATTCTTTTACTCACTGTTTTTGTCACTCGTTTGAAACTATTGAAAGAAGTTTTTGAATAAGATTTTATTGAACAGAGTCAATTTATACGAGTTCAATGTTTTTACTACATTGTTCTGGCTTTATAGTGTTTTGTTGTAGCATTATGACGTGGCTTGCGTGTTTTCTTACTGCTCAGCTTCCTTTACTTTTATCACTTACTGAGTTGGCGTACTCACATTACTCCCTGCACCATGTGTGCAGATCCAGGAATCTCGGGTCACGCTAGCGAGTGCTAATTTGTCTTCCAGCAGGCTTTCGAAGTTGACTAGGTAGCTGCTTGGCGTTCGTAGCCCAGTGCTTCTCCTCCCTATCTTTTTTCCGCTTTGTATTAGCTTTGTTTCCGATGTCTTTTCATATTTCTAGATGAGTTGTAGTTGCTCATGACTGGTGACACCCTGATGCCGAGCTGTGTTTTGTTTTCGCACTATTCTATTCACCTTACATTTTGAGATTTTAGCTTATTAATCACTTTTAAATGACTTATTATAATTGTCGGGTTGGTTTTGGTGTTTGTGTCAGCTGGCCTAGTTTCACAATAGGAGCCATCATGATCGGGTCCGTTTTAGGGTCGTGACAATCGCACCTGCGCAAAACCAGCTGCAGGTGCGGTCACACCAGAACCAACAACTGCTCAATAACGAAAACATGAAGAAAATGATTCGAACTCAATTCGAAACACGTCCGATCGAACTCAAATTTTGCATACGAGTCACGTTTGACATTACAGACCTGCTCCAAATTCCGGAATCAGAATTCGACCCTGATATCAAAAAGTCCACTCCCGGTCAAACTTTCCAAAATTTCAACTTTTGCCATTTCAAGCCAAATCCTACCGCGGACTCCAAATCACAATCTGGACACGCTCCTAAGTCCAAAATTACCCAACATAGCTAACGGAACATCAAAAATCCAATTTGTGGTCAAATACTAAAAGACAAACTTGGTCAAACCTTTCAAATTTAAAGCTTCTAGCTAAGAATCATTCTTCCAAATCAATTCTGAATAACGTGAAAACCAAAATCGACGATTCATATAAGTCATAATACATCATACGGATCTACTCATGCCCTCAAACAACCGAGCAAAGTGTAAATGCTCAAAACGACCGGTCGGGTTGTTACACTTTACTAGAAAGAAATGCACTTAGTTGGTAAGTCATTTTACAATCACCCAATCAGATCATGCTTTCAAAATGAGGAAGATAATCCTGTTGTTAAGTCCATATTTATCATCTTCACTCAAGAATATGTGTATTTTGTGGTAATACACTAGGCTTTCTGCTGATCGACTTTCAATTTCTGATTATTCGGACACTTGGCCACAAAGTCTGCGACGTTCTTCTTCATGACGTTCCACTAATAAATCTCCTTAAGACCATGATACATCTTTGTAGAACTGAGTAACTTCTACTTGAAATTATGGGCTTTAGACATAATCCGCTCTCTGCGCCCATCTATGTCTGGAGTACACAGTCCATATTTGTACCTCAAAGTACCATCATCTCCCCCTTGTACAAATGCCATTATCTTATGCTTGTGAATCATATCTTTCACCTGCAACAAGTAGGGATCATCAAACTGTTTCTCCTTCACTTCGGCTACTAAGGAGGAACAAGTCTTGTTTCTGACAACAATTCCACCATCTTCAGAGTCCAAAAGTTGAACTCCTAGCTTGGCTAAGTGATCAACTTCTTTCACCACAGTTATCTTGTCTGCTTCAATCATGAGCTATACTTCTCATACTTGATTATCTTTTTAAGGTACTTCCTGAAAATACTTATAGCATTGTTGTGAGCTATGTCTTTGACCCGTACTCCGAAGATTAGAGTCTCGTGCAATGGCACTACCCTCGTGATACATAACTAGGCATGATTTTATAGTTTTTTTTTTATATCTCATGGTCACTATGCGGGTTTCAAATATCCAACTGGACTTACTAACAATTATCACATCTCCCCTTAGACCAAAGTTTAAACTCTTATACTAGTGGATCCTTTTCTTTTGCTAGGATCCGAACAACATTCCTTATCTTCTACAATTCCTTGCACTTTACGTCAATGGCGACTCATCTTTCGACTTACTTTTGAGCAATCTTTCTTACTAGGATAAACTAAGTTACTTACATAAACAAAAAGCTAATGCATTCACAACCATCATATACAATCTTAATGATTTAACTCTGCTCACTCTGTCAATCTTGGGGAAACCTCTTTTAGATAACTCTTAAAGACTATTCTTATATAGTTTGCACTCTTATTGCTAGCTGATTTTTTTTTCTTCCAATGTCGATGTACTTCATGTTTAACTTAATTTCTTTGATTCTAACTCGTGTTTGCTATTTCAAATTGTCATCAACTCATTAGAGTTGACCTGGCTAAATAAATCAAATCGTGCCTCTACTAGCTCTGTTGAAATTGCTAATTCACTGTATCTACTCAAAGCTTACTTACTATTCTTTTACTAACCATCTTCTAGCATCATGTATACTCGTTCTTCTTTGAATAACTAAAGTGAACCATAAAGTTATTCCTAACTTCCCTCACCATCCAACCCTATTCTACGGTCGCATACTTTTTTCTTGAACTATGTGTATGGATCACACTTAGGGAAAGTTCATTTGTCTTAAATGAAATTGGAATATCTAACCCCAAACTTACTATACACTTAAAACTTATATCAGATTATAAACATCCAGGGTAAATACTTAGATAAAATTCAGATGACTAATCCATGTGTTTAACCTTGATCACTGCACTAAAGATGCAAGTAACACATATTTTCCAAGATTGCATACAAACAACTTACACATAAAACAAGATTAACTATACCTCAGCCATTTAACAGTGAAGTTGTTCGATGAAGCAAAGCAGAACTTCTTTACAAACTCCTGATACTCCAATTAATTGAAGTTTTCTTAGGCAGAGAGTACTAAACACAAGAGTCGAGCCTGAAAATTGACCATAAAAGTCATAATCAAGAGAAAAGGTCATCCCGGTGCACTAAGCTCTCGCCATGCATCCGAAGAATTAAGGACCGAACCACAAAGGTCTCTTGTAGTCATAAAAAAAAGTAACAAAATATGCCATTAAATAGGATCGAAATCAGGCTCATCTATTGCATGACAAATCGGGATTAAGACGTAATGAAATAAATATCGACCTCGGGTTCCATCGAGCCAAGATACGAGGTTAGAAAACCAGTCTTCGAGGTTACCGAGCCATGACCCCGGAATCGACCTCGATTCCAAATGAGCCCGAGGTAACATCGTCGGACCAGATAACGGAAGGCCAAAATATCCGTAACCGGTCGGATATCACGGCAAGAATCTCGGCATATATCAATGAGGAACCGGTTAATTAGCAAATCATTAGATTTTTTACCTTTTATAGAATTGTACCTAAAGTAGGATTCCCCTACTATATAAAGGGTGTCTGATTATTTGCAAGACACATTGTAACATGCATCCCAAAGCATTATAATATTATTTTCTTTCTGCAAGCTATTGTTCTTCTGTGTTTGAAATCATTCAAATCACATTCAGTTCGAGTGAGACATATTTCCCAAGGCTATAACTGTTCAAGTCACACGGTTTGGATTTACTATATTCTTGTTTACTTTATTTATAATTCAATCTATAACTTTGTGTCACATTAATCCACGTATCCTTAAAACCACTTATAAGTTTAATTGTTATCCGATTTTGAGGGTAAACAACCATACTAATCAAAGACACAAAATTCTTAAAGCAAACCAATTCACTTTCCAGTCAGATATCAAACCAATTCTTAAAGCAAAATGCTTAGAGAGTTCGTATCTCGGTTTCAAATGGAACGCATGGACCTTCACCGGTCGCTGATGATTAGGCCGTTCAAGCTTTTACCCAAGGAATCAATGTTCGAAGTTTGGTGGCTTCACAGCAGTTGAAGTACAATCTGCTAGAATATCTGGCTGTCACTTGGGCTGATGTGCATAACCGATATCAATCAAAGATCAAAGTCAAAGATGATCAACTAGGGCTCCTTCCGGGTCCGTTTATAGTGTATGACCATAGACAAAGCCAAGAGAGATATCGATCATGAACCAAGGTCGAACAGGGATCGGTATCAGCGGTACAATGAGGACCGAATAAGAAGTCGGACCCAAAGAAGAACCGAGGTTATCAGAATATAACTTTAGCGTTGATGCTACTACCATCATATCGGCTATCGGATACATCAAAGATACAAAATGGCCTCGACCTCTACAATCCGACCCAGCCCAAAGGGATCTAAACCAGATGTGCAAATATCACGGCACTCACGACCACATAATAGAAGATTGCCGACAGTTGAGGGAGGAGGTAGCCCGGTTATTCAACAACGAGCATCTTCGAGAATTCCTGAGTGACCGAGCTAAGAATCATTTCAGAAATAGGGACTCTAATAACCAAGCCGAGCAAGAAGAACATTAACACGTCATCCACATGATCATCGGAGGGGTCGATGTTCCTCAAGGTCCAATGTTAAAGCGCACCAAAGTATCTATCACAAGGGAGAAACAGACTCGAGATTACATACCAGAAGGAACTTTGTCTTTCAGCGACGGGGATGCAGAAGGAATCATGCAGTCCCATAATAATGCACTGGTAATATCTGTACTCATAAATAAATCTCGAGTTAAACGTGTGTTAAGTGATGCAGGTAGCTCGGCCAACATCATTCGATCGAGGCTCGTAGAACAACGCGGCCTACAATACCAAATCATTCCTGCAGCCCGAGTGCTAAACGAATTCAACATGGCTTGTGAAACTACTAAGGGAGAAATAACATTACCAGTGAACGCCATCGGAACCATCCAAGAAACCATGTTTTATGTGATTGAGTGGGACATGAGGTACAACACCCTATCCGAGAGGCCATGGATCCACAACATGAGGGCAGTGCCCTCGACTCTTCACCAGGTGTTAAAATTCCTAACACCAGGAAAGATCAAAATGATCTACGAGGGAAAACTGGCAGCAAAGGAAATATTTGCAGTCAAAGAAGTGATTCATGTATCAACACTAGCGACATCGAAGGAACCGAGTTCGAATACAAAGCAGGAAACAAAATAGCAACTATCGACACCAGCCACGACCTAATCGGATAAACAGGGGACCGATGAAGACAATGATTACGGGGTTCCCATATCTTTTATATCCCCGATGATTCCGATGCAACAAAATCAACGGTCAAAGAGATGGAGCAAGTCACATTTATCGAACATCTACCCGATCGGAAGGTATACCTGGGCATAGTGTTAACCCCCGAGCTCAAATTTCTCAGAGCTAACATAGATTGTTTTGCTTGGTCCCATCTCGACATGACAGGGACCACCGGAGATAACCACTCACAAACTGAGCCTGGACCCGAAATTTCACCCGACCAAGCAGAAAAGGAGACCCTACTACGAGATCAGACATGCTTTGATCAAGGACGAGGTAACTAAACTCCTTAAAATAGGGTCCATTCGGGAAGTCAAATACCTGAAATGGTTAGCAATATAGTAGTAGTCCCTAAAAAGGGGAACAAACTGAGGATGTGTGTAGATTATAAAGATCTAAATAAGGCATGTCCCAAGGACTCTTTCCCTTTGCCCAACATCGATCGCATGATCGATGCCACAGCCGACCACGAGACCCTCAGCTTTCTCGATGCCTCTTCCAGGTAAAACCAAATACGGATGAACCTGGATGATCAGGATAAGACCTCTTTCATCACTAAATATGGCACAACTGCTAAAAGATGATGCCATTTGGGTTAAAAAAACGTCAGTTCCACTTACCAACGCCTAGTAAACCGGATGTTCAAAGAACAAATAGGGAAATCCATGGAAGTTTACATTGACGATATGTTGGTTAAGTCCCAGCAAGCAAAGGACCATTTAAAGCATTTGCAAGAAACCTTCAATATAGTGAAGAAGTAAAACATGAAGTTGAATCTGGAGAAATGTGCGTTCGGGGTCAGATCAGGTAAATTTCTCTAGTTCATGGTATCCAATTGAGGAAACGAGATCAACCCCGACAAGACCAAAGCTATCGAGGATATCATGATAGTGGACAACGTGAAGGTCGTGCAAAGGCTAACCGGGGGCATTGCCTCCCTGAGGCCATTCATCTTGAGGTCCTACGATAAGAGCCACCAATCTTTCTCATTACTGAAGATAAAAAACAACTTCACATGGACCCCAGAAAGCCAACGGGACTTGGAAGAACTCAAGCAATACCTATTGAGTCCGCCTCTGCTCCATACGCCGAAAGCAGATGAACAACTATACCTGTACTTGGCAGTATCGGAGAGAGCAGTAAGTGGAGTCCTAGTTTGGGAAGAACAAGGTACCAATTTCCAATTTATTATGTTAGTAGGTCCCTAGGTGGGGCAGAAACTAGGTACCCTCACCTAGAAAAATTGGCGCTCTCTTTGCTAAGTGCCTCTAGGAAACTTAAACCATATTTTCAGTGCCATCCTATATGTGTCATGACAACTTACCCGTTGTGAAATATAATGCACAAACCCAAACTCTCGGGATGATTGGCCAAATGGGCCGTGGAAATCAGCGGGTACGATAATGAGTATTGACCCCAAAGAGCCATTAAGTCTAATATTTTGGCAGATTTCGTGGCCGACTTCATGTCGGCCCTAATACCCGAGGTCAAAATAGGGTTGTTGGTAAACTCGGAGACGTCTTTGGGGATCAGGACCCTATTTACGAACGGTGCCTCGAAGGCAAAGGGGACCGAACATGGCATCGTACTGAAGCCACCCACAAGCAATGTAGTTAGACAATCCATTAGAACTGTGAAATTAACTAACAATGAAGTCGAATATGAGGCCATCATTGCAGGTCACGGAATGGCCAAAAACCTAGGGGTGGAGGTGATCGAAGCTATGTGCGACTCCCTCGTTATGGTGAACCAAGTTAATGGAACGTCCAAAGTTATAGAAGAACGAATGCAAATGTACCTAGATAAGTTGCAGGTAACATTATATCGGTACAAAGAGTGGAATTTGCAGCATGTACCTCGGGATCAAAATAGCGAGGTTGATGCCCTTGCAAACTTAGGGTCGTCGGTCGAAGACGACGAACTCAACTAGGGATCAGTTGTATGGCTCATGAGATCGGTAGTAGAAGAAGGTCACGCCAAAATAAACTCTAGAATCTTGACTTGGGATTGAAGAAACATATATGTAGAATATTTGAAAACCAGGAAACTGCCCTCAGATCCAAAAGAATCTAGGACCCTATGCACAAAGGCATCTCGATTCAATTTGTCCGAAGACGGAACCTTGTTCAGAAGAATGTTCGATGGTGCACTAGCAATATGTCTGGGACCAGCAGATACCGACTACGTTCTAAGGGAAGTCCACGAGGGCACCTGCGGAAATCATTCAGGCGCCGAATCATTGTTCGAAAGGTAATTAGAGCCGGCTATTACTGTATCGACATGGAAAAGACACGAAGGAGTTCGTACAAAAAAGCGATGAATTCCCAAGACATGCTCCAATGATTCACCAACCTGGGGAGCTACTCCATTCGGTCTTATCACTATGGCCATTCATGAAGTGGGGAATGCACATCGTCGGCCCTCTTCAATGGGCACCCGATAAGGCTCAATTTATATTATTTGCAATTGACTATTTTTCTAAGTGGGTTGAATCCTAGGCTTACGAGAAGGTCAAGAAGAACAAAGTCATCGACTTCATTTGGGACCACATCATATGTCAGTTCGGAATGTCGTGCAAAATTGTATGTGACAATGGGAATCAATTTATCGGCAGCATATTGACCAAGTTTCTCGAGGATCATAAGATCAAAAGGATCATGTCAACACCTTATCACCCGCAAAAAGAGGTTAACCGACACCAAAGGAAAATGGAAGGAAATCCTACCCGAAGTCCTTAGGGTATACCGTATGACCTCAAAGTCCAGTACCGAGGCCACCCCGTTCTCGTTGGTATACAGTGCTGAAGCTCTAGTACCGGTTGAGGTCGGTAAACAAAGTATTAGTTTCTGATATGCTACCAAGGAATCGAATGATGAGGTCATGAACACGAGCGTAGAGCTATTAGATGAAAAGTGCGAAGCCGCCCTCGTCTGGTTGGCCGCCCAAAAACAACGAATCGAAAGGTATTACAATAGAAGGGCCAACCTTCGACACTTCAATATCGGGGACTTAATACTAAGAAAGGTCACACTAAACACCCAGAACCCGAACAAGGAAAAGTTGAGCCGAACTGGAAGGACCGTATCAAATTCTCGAGGTCACCGGAATAGGATCGTACAAACTGGAGAATAACTTACTTGAAGTGATACTACTGCTAAGGTACGACCCTATTCATTTCCTTTTTGTTTATTTTTGAACTAACACTTGCAGGTAATAAACAAGAATTGGTAGTTATTTTTAGGTCTGAAAGCACGCGCTGCACTCTTTTTCCCTTGAACCGGTTTTGTCCCAAATGGGTTTTCCGGTAAGGTTTTTAATGAGGCAACAGTGGGTCGTGTTAACTTAGAATAAAAAGCCAGCCATGAATCAGTGTTAAGGATCCCACCAACAGTATCTGAGGCTTCTCACTATGATCAACCTTGAATACTGGGGGGCATTACCCTCGGATATCGACTTTAGCAAGAAAAGAAACTTCATGATGAAAGGGTCTCGATAGGTAGGATTTATTGTAAGGGCCAAATGGTCAAACGAACCGTCCCCATACAGATTACTCGAGCCCTAGAACACCACACATACGCATGTATAACTATTTTACATAAGAATAAAAAGAAGTCCCTCCCTTGCGGATAAATATTTTATCCTTTTAAAGTTTTTTCTTGCACATTTCTCAAGGAATTTCTTACATCCGATCCCCTAAAGATATCGAGCCCAAGGGCCACCTTAACCCGAGAAAAATCACTCTCACTCAGGGACGACCGTCCGAAAACAAACTCGGATGGTCCGGGAAATCGAGCTCGGATACATAAGACCTATCAGGCAATGCCCGAATCATAAAGGCCATGGTCGTCCCCACACGGGGACTGTTATCCTAGACAAGCCCGGATAACTCGGGGCGACTAGCCCACTGGCGGACACCCGAACTAAAAAGGCCACGGCCAAATTAAAATGGCTCGGAGACGTCCGAGGACCCGTAACAAAGATAACAAGGCCTTAAAATTTCTAAACCGGTTCTAAAGGCTACCCTCGGCAGACTATGACTTAAAAAAGCCTTAAGTACTTTAGGGAAAAAAACTATCGGTCACACTGAACCCCCATGATGCCTTAAAATGAAATAAAGTTGAAGGCAAGGTTTCTTCGAGTCTCTGAAAAAACCCCATCTATTTCATGCTAAAGCATTTAGATCTTTGGAAATAAAAGTAAACAAGGCAAAGAGAAAATTCGAAAGCTGTTGAAGGGAAAGAGCCTTATATTCATAATTGAAAATTTCATTTTACAAGGGCCAAACGACCCGATGAAAATTTTTACAAAGGCTAAACTGTTATAAACTAATGACTGTAAATTAAATAAACTGAAGACAAGTATAGAGAGAAACTGATGTATTATTCAACTTTTCAAACTGATGTACACGATGAACTAAAATCTCCTCTATTTATAGAAGAAAGGAAGTTGATGTGTAAGATGCTACTGCAAGCTGCTGTGTAAGCTACTTGTAAGCTGCTACTGCAAGCTGCTGTGTAAGTTGCTTGTAAGTTGCTTTTAAGCTGCTACTGCAAGCTGCTGTGTAAGCTACTACTGTACCATATATAGATAATCTTCTACCGAGGGTAATATTTATCCATAATGGGGTACCGAAATGATAAGCTTCTTCAGGAGGTTTATTTCCAATAGAGTACTAAATAAATAAACATATTTACAGCCGAGTCTCATATGGATAAGCTTCTTCAGGAAGCTTATTTATAACGGAGTACTAAATGAATATCCATAATATAATATATATTTATAACACTCCCCTTGGATGTTCATTAAAAGATAATGTGCCTCATTAAAATCTTACTAGGAAAAACCCCGTGGGAAACTAGTGAAGGAAAAAGAGTACACATATTTAGTAATACGCATTGCTAGGTGCCTCATTAAAAACCTTATAAGAAAAACCCCGTGGGAAAAAACCTTGGTAAGGAAAAAAGAGTGCATCGCGTATTTTACTCCCCCTGATGAAAACCTTGTTTCAAATATTTGAGTCTCCGCATTCCAATCTTGTATACCATCTTCTCAAAAGTTGAATTTGTAGAGAATATTATCCACCACTATTTCAGATCGATTTAAATTAATCTCATCAAACCAAGAAGCTGTTGCAGGTCATTTCATTGAGTTGCTTGCAACTTGCCAGCATCAGCTGCTTGTAGATAAACTTCAATGGAGTAGTAAATGGATAATCTTCTTCAGAAAGATTATCTACAACGGGGTAATAAATGGACATCCGCAATAATATTTTCATAACACTCCCCCTTGGATGTTCATTATTATGTGCCTCATTAAAACCATACTAGGAAAAACCCAGTGGGAAAAATCCTAGTGAAGGAAAGAGAGTGCACATATAATATACATTGCAAGCTGCCTTATTAAAAACCTTACCAGGAAAAACCCAGTGGGAAAAAACCCGAGCAAGGGAAAAAGAGTACGGAGCAGAG
The DNA here is from genome assembly GCF_001879085.1 of Nicotiana attenuata. Taxonomy (NCBI): domain Eukaryota; kingdom Viridiplantae; phylum Streptophyta; class Magnoliopsida; order Solanales; family Solanaceae; genus Nicotiana; species Nicotiana attenuata. The sequence continues at coordinate 51,775 of NW_017671920.1, read as the reverse complement.
ACTTGGGTATATCTGGACCAAGGAGTTCATCATTCCCTTCTGGAGGTAAGAACGGATCCTTAATCCATGTAGGTGAAGAACTATATCTTACTAGTAAGTTAACAGAAAATGTTATGTCAGGCCTTGTAGCATTAGCAAGATATATTAGTGCACCAATTGCACTGAGATAGGGTACTTCGGGACCAAGGAGTTCCTCATCCTCTTCTGGAGGTCGGTACAAATCCTTATCCACTTCAAGTGATCGAACAACCATTGGTGTACTCAATGGGTGCGCTTTGTCCATGTAAAAGAGTTTTAAGACCCTTGTTGTATAGGTAGATTGATGGATAAAGATCTCGTCTGCTAAATGTTCAATTTGCAGACCAAGATAAAGTTTTGTCTTCCCAAGATCTTTCATCTCAAATTCTTTCTTAAGATATTCAATTGCCTTTTGGAGCTCTTCATGAGTTCCAACAAGATTTATTTCATCAACATAAACAGCAAGTATAAAAAATTGTGAAGCCATTTTCTTTATAAAAATACATGGACAAATAACATCATTTATGTAACCTCTTTCAGCAAATATTCAATGAGGTAATTATACCACATGCGCCCAGATTGCTTTAAACCGTACAAAGATCTTTGTAATCTGATTGAGTACATTTCTTGAGATTTTGAATATGCTTCAGGTATTTTAAATCATTCAGGGATCTTTATAGAGATTTGATCAAATGAGTTATATAGGTTATGACTCGCATTTAAATGGCATGACATCTTCAGGTGTCTGGACTACTGGTCCGATCCTCACAATATTTCATAGTATTGTGCACTATATTGTATCAAATATATCGTCGACGGTCATTTTGTATCGGTTCGCAAGCGACATAACTTGTTGAGATCTCATCATTTTCTTTATTTTCAGGTGCCTGAACTTCTTCTGGAGTTTCATGAAATTGTCACGACCCTAACCCCGAACCCGGTCGTGATGGCGCCTCTCATGAAGACAAGGCCAACCGACACTTCCCATTTCCAATTCTTCAACAGATAAGCATTTAAGAACAGTTTAAACATGATAAAATAAATCCGAGATAGTCGAAATAACATAAATACACGGAAGAATCACCCACACACAGCCCTAATCGGGGTGTCACTAGTCATGAGCATCTAAAAGTCATAATAGAATTCTGATAAATCCATAACTAGTACAATGTATGAAAGGAAATAGAGATGATAAAGGAGTAGAGAAATGGGGCTGCGGACGGCCACAACTACCTCGTAATCTCCGAAAGCCTGCCTGAATCTGGAGGAATCAGCACTCAGGAGCAGGACTAGATGTGCCTGAATCTACACACAGGGTGCAGGGAGTAAAGTGAGTACTCCAACTCAGTGAGTAACAAATGTAAATAATGACTGAAAGTAAGAAAACACGTAAGGCACAAGGCATTCTATAATGAAGCAGTAAAGCCAGTTACAAATAGTAAACCAGTGAAAAGCCAAGTAAAATCCTTTCCCAACAAATAAACAGGTAACTGACAGATAATTAAGGTACGGTAAACAAATAGAAGCTCGCCCCTCGGGCACAGTAACACAGATCCGCCCCTCGGGCAATATCTCAGAACAATACCAGCCCCTCGGGCTCAATCTCACAACACAATGGGTACCCGCCCTCACTGGGGGTGTGCAGACTCCTGGAGGGGCCCCTTACGGCCCAAGCACAATAACAAGCCATCTCGTGGCATCAAATCTAGGCCCTCGGCCTCATATCAATCAAGCCACCTTGTGGCGTACATATCTCAGGCCCTCGGCCTCGAATCAGTATCAGTGTGTCCTCACAATATACGCCCTCGCCCTTACTCAGTCAAAAATCCTCACAAGCCCCTCGGGCAATAGTAAAACAATGTTTCTCAGCCCAAAACATCATTTAAAATATCATTTAAATCTCAAAACAGAGTAAAAAGTGGCTGAGTAGTGAAACAGTGGAAAATAACATGACTGAGTTCAAGTAGTAAATCAAAACAGTGAGGAAATATCAATAAAAAGCCCCGAAGGGTTCAAATAGTTGGCACGAAGCCCAAATATGGCATTCAGCCCAAATCATAATGATATAAAATAAGTTTCAGTCAAATACGAGGTAAAATCATCTACCGGGACGGACCAAGTCACAATCCCCAATAGTGTACGACTCCACGATCGTCAACAAACGTGTGTCTCACCTCAACATAGCACTACGATGTGCAATCCGGGGTTTCAAACCCTCAGGACATCATTTACAATCATTACTCACCTCGAACCGGCTAAATCTCTAGCTCGCGACGCCTTTGCCCCTCAAATTGGCCTCCACGCGCGTCGAATCTACCCAAAATCAGAACGTGGACGTCAAAATATGCAAAGGGAACAAAGCCCAAGCGAAAACAATCAATAAAGGGCACAAATCCCGAAATTACCAAAACCTGACCCCCGGGCCCACGTCTCAAAATTCAGAAATTTTTACACCAACGGATTTCTTATCTCCCCAGGAGTTCGTACACATCAAAAATACTAGAATCGGAGTCCAAATGACCCCTCAAATCCCCATTTAAAGGCCTCTTAAACTCAAGCCCTAATCCTCCATTTTTGCCCTTTAATTCCTTTAATTACAGTCCTAAATTCATGAAATACTACCATAGAATTGTGTTTTAGGTCCAAAATCCTTACCTTAACGAAGTTCCCATAAAATTCTCCTTCCAAATCGTCCAAAAGCTCTCAAGCCAAAGTCAAAAATGGTGAAATAACCCAAAATTCGCGAAGGACCTCTTTTAATTCAACTGCCCAGTTATTTCGCATCTGCGGCACTTTAGCCGCTTCTGTGGTACCGCATCTGCGGTCCTTCCTCCGCATCTGCAGAAATCACTTGAATGTCCAAAATCGCATCTGCGATAGGCCATCCGCACCTGCGACTCCGCAGGTGCGGTCCCATACCGCATCTACGGTTCCTGGTAAGCCCTCAACATTCTGCTTCTGCGGCTCCCTTTCCGCACGTGCGGCGCCGCACCTGCGGTCCCCAAAACGCAGGTGCGAAAACACCAGCAACAGCAAAACTTCAGCAGCTTCTAAACTTCAAAATGGTCCGATTGACCACCCGAAACTCACCCGAGGCCCCCGGGACCTCAACCAAAGGCACCAACATATCCAAAAACCTTATTCAAACTTGTTCCAATCATCAAAACACTTCAAACAACACTAAATCAACCAAAACACCTCGGATTCAAGCCTAAGTTTCTTAAAATCTTCCGAATTCCGCTTTTGATCAAAAACCCAAACAAACCACGTCCGAATGACCTAAAATTTAGCACGCACATCCCAAATGACATAATGAAGCTACTGCAACTCTCGGAATTCCATTCCGACCTCTGTATCAAAATCTCGCCTATCAACCGGAAATCGCCAAAATATCAACTTCGCCAATTCAAGCCTAAATCTACTCCAAACCTCCAAAACCCTTTCTGATCACTCTCCTAAGCCATAAAGCACCTCCCGAAGCTAACCGAACCATCGGAACTCACATCCGAGCCCTCTAACACATAAGTCAACATCCGGTTGACTTTTCCAACTTAATCTTCCTTAAAAGAGACTAAGTGTCTCAAACTTCACCAAAACCAATCCAAATCCAATCCGACCAACCCGATACCAGAAAACACGAATAACAAAGCATAAAGAAGAAGAAATGGGGGAAACGGAGCGGTAACTCATGAGACGACCGGTCGGGTCGTCGCATCCTCCCCAACATAAACAAACGTTCGTCCTCGAACGAGTCAAGAAACATACCTGAAGCCTCAAACAGGTGAGGATATCTGCTCCGCATCTCCGCTCGGTCTCCCAGGTAGCCTCCTCCACGGGCCGAACTCTCCACTGCACTTTCACTAAAGCTATATCTTTTGATCTCAACTTCCGAACCTGACGCTCCAAGATAGTTGTTGGCTCCATATCATAAGTCAAATCACCCTCCAACTGAACCGTGCTGAAATCAAGAACATGGGACGGATCTCCAATATACTTCCGGAGCATAGAAACATGGAACACTGGGTGCACACTCGACAAGCTGGGTGGCAAGGCAAGCTCATAAGCCACCTCTCCAATCCTCCGAAGTACCTCAAAAGGCCCAATGAACCCCGGACTCAACTTCCCTTTCTTTCCAAATCTCATAACACCCTTCGTGGGTGAAACCTTCAACAGGACCTTCTCACCAACCATGTAGGACACATCTCGAACCTTCCTGTCAGCATAACTCTTTTGCCTCGACTGCGCTGTACGAAGTCTCTCCTGAATCACCTTCACTTTATCTAAAGCATCCTGAACCAAATCTGTCCCCAATAGCCTAGCCTCTCCGGGCTCGAACCATCAAACTGGAGATCTACACCGCCTCCCGTACAAAGCCTCATATAGATCCATCTGAATACTCGGCTGGTAGCTGTTGTTGTAAGCAAACTCTGCAAGTGGTAGAAACAGATCCCATGACCCTCCGAAATCAATAACACAAGCGCGTAGCATATGCTCTAATAGCTGAATAGTGCGCTCGGACTGCCAGTTCGCCTGAGGGTGAAAAGCTGTGCTCAACTCAACCTGAGTACCCAACTCCCACTGAATAGACTTTTAAAATTAGGAAGTAAACAGAGTGCCCCGATCTGAAATGATGGCAACTGGGACACCATGCAACCGAACAATCTCCGCTGCCTCAAATTAAGATCCTTTTGCTTGAACAAATGCTGAAGACTGCGATGATCAGTGAATACCTCACAAGATACGCCATACAAGTAATGCCTCCAAATCATCAACGCGTGAACTATGGCAGCCAACTCCAAATCATGGACAGGGTAGTTCTTCTCAAGGGGCTTCAACTGACGAGAAGCATAAGTAATAACTCTACCCTCCTGCATCAACACACATCCAATCCCTACTCTCGAAGCATCACAATACACGGTATATGAACCTGAAGTTGATGGCAAAACCAACACTGGAGCTGTGGTCAAGGCTGTCTTGAGCTTCTGAAAGCTCTCCTCACACTCGTCCGACCATACGAATGAAACACCCTTTTGAGTCAACTTGGTCAAGGGCGATGCGATAGATGAGAATCCCTGAACAAACCGGCGACAATAGCCTTCCAAACCAAGAAAGTTGCGAATCTCTGTGGCTGAGGACGGTCTAGGCCAACTCTGAACCGCCTTTATCTTCTTTGGATCAACCTGAATACCCTCACTAGAAACATGTGTCCCAAGAATGCCACTGAACTGAGCCAAAAATCACACTTAGAGAACATTGCATAAAGCTTCTCCTCCCTCAATCTCTACAACACAACCCTCAAATGCTCCGCGTGCTCCTCCTGACTGCGCGAATATACCAGAATATCATCAATGAAAACTATGAAAAATGAGTCAAGATACGGCCGGAACACGCTGTTCATCAAATGCATGAACGCTGCTGGGGCACTGGTCAGCCCAAAAGACATAACCAGGAACTCATTATGACCATATCTGGTCCTGAAGGGCATCTTAAGAATATCCGAATCCCTGTCTTCAACTGGTGATAACCCGAACAGAGGTCAATCTTGGAAAATACCCTCGCTCCCTGAAGTTGGTGGAATAAATCATCAATGCGAGGCAAAGGATACTTGTTCTTAATTGTTACCTTGTTCAATTGCCTATAATCAATGCACATTCTCATAGTGCCATCCTTTTTCTTCACAAACAGAACCGGCGCACCCCAAGGCGACACACTAGGTCGTATGAACCCCTTATCAAGGAGTTCCTGAAGCTGCTCCTTTAACTCCTTCAGCTCCGCTGGTGCCATACGATACGGCGGAATAGAGATGGGCTGAGTGCCCGGCACCAGGTCAATACCAAAATCAATATCCCTGTCGGTGGCATGCCCGGCAGGTCTGCAGGAAATACATCAGGGAAATCCCTCACAACTAGGACAGAATCAATACTGGGAGACTCAGCTCCGACATCCCTCACAAAGGCAAGATACAATAGATAACCCTTCCCAACCATACACTGGGCCTTCAAGAAAGAGATCACTCTACTAGGAACATAATCAGTCATGCCACGCCACTAGATCCGTGGCACACCCGGTATAGCTAATGTGACAGTCTTAGCATGACAGTCCAAAATAGCACGACACGGAGACAGCCAATCCATGCCCAAAATAACATCGAAATCCACCATACTCAATAACAAAATATCAACTCGGGTCTCCAGACCCCCAATAGTCACCACACACGACCGGTACACACGGTCTACAACAACAGTATCACCCACCGGGGTAGATACATGAACAGTTAAAGCAAGAAACTCACGAGGAGTACCCAAATAGCGAGCAAAGTATGATGACACATAAGAATAGGTGGAACCGGGATCAAATAATACAGAGGCATCTCTGTGGCAGACTGATCAGAAGCAATGGCATCGGGACTGCCTGGAAGAGCATAGAAATGGGCCTGACCGCCCCCTGATCGACCTCCCCCTCTGGGGCGAACCCTGGCTGACTGATCCCCACCCTTAGCTGGCTGGGCGGGTGGTGGTGGAGCAACTGGCGCTGAAACTGATGACTGATCCCTCTGCTGGGATAAACTAGCAACACGGCGGGGACACTGCCTCCATATGTGGCCCATCTCGCCACACTCGTAACAACTCCTAAGTGTTAGAGAAGGGGACTGATGGGAACCCCTCGCACCATAGTGACCAGCAGATGCACTCGGCGTAGAAGAGCCGTGAGAAGATAGAGCATGGGATGAGCTCTGAGCTGGGAGCATACTAAGTGAAGAATGGCCCTGGTGTGAACTGTGGGAACCATGACCTGATGACGCCCCTCGATAACCTGAGCTATCAGACTGACCATGACGGAACTGTCGGCCTCTGCCGTGCTGAAGCTGGCCCCTCGAAGGACCACCACTGTAGCTACCAGATCCTCGAGGCCTCTTGGCCTCCCTCTCCTCACGCTCCTGGCGACGGACAGACTCAATCTCCCTGGCAATATCCATAACCTCCTCGAAGGTAGCACCAGTCACCCTCTCCCTGGTCATAAGAATATGGAGCTGATAAGTAAGACCATCGACAAACCTCCTGATCCTCTCTCGATCTGTCGGGACCAACCAGATGGCATGAAAACCCAACTCAGAGAATCTCAACTCATACTGTGACACAGTCATGTCTCCTTGACACAACCACTCAAACTGTCTATGCAGCTCCTCTCTGCGAGACTGCGGTACATACTTCTCAAGAAAGAGAACGGAGAACTGCTGCTAGGAAGGGGGTGATGCACCAATAGGCCTACGCCTCTCAAAATCCTCCCACCAGGTGAAAGCAGGTCCTAAAAATTGATAAGTAGTGAAAGCGACCCCGCTGGGTCTCTAGAATACCGGCTGTACGAAGCATCCTCCGACACTTATCTAAAAAGCCCTAGGCATCCTCGCCCTCTGCTCCGCTGAAGGTCAGAGGTTGAAGTGTCCCAAATCTCTCCAACCTACGCTGCTCATCCTCTGGCATGACAGGAACTACTAGTCCTGAGCAGCTGCGACTGGCTGGGCTGGATGTGCCCCCGGCGTCTGAAGTCCCTGCACGACCTGCTCAGGTGTGCGGGCGTCGGGAGTCTGACTGCTGATAACTAGGGATTTTGACGCATTTTATACTCCTTCTTGCTTATGATTTGATTAGAAATTCATACAAAATAGTCCCAAAAGGCTCACAAGTTGTGCTTGATTGCAGGTTTGATCAACAAAGTGACAAGATGTCAATAATGAGCTCAAAAGGAGTGAAACTTGCACAAGCGCCAAAGACAAGACAAAGCTCAGGCTAAATAAGGTCAGCGCGGCCCCATTACATTCTGTGCAGTCTGCACTAGGATATTTAGAGAGGTGGATTTTCAGGGCAAGAGGCAGTGCAGCCGCACTACCATTTTGTGCGGTCCGCACTGAGATCAACGCGGCCGTAGTCCATTATCTGCGGTCCGCAGTGAGGAGAATCAGAGAGCTGCAATTTTAGGATGTCAAGCTAATGCGGTCCGACCTTTTTATGCGGACCGCACTAGAAGCCTCCGCGGCCGTAGTCCATTCTCTGCGTTCCGCGATGCCAAGGTTCTAACCCCGCAGGGGTATTTTTTTCCAAAATTGTCAGCTTAGTATAAATAGCCTCTTTTCCATTTTTAGGTTAAGCGGATAGTATCAGAACATAGCTGCGCTCGTGGGTTCGAAGTTTGTAGCCATTTTAGGCAATTTTATCTACATTTCATCATTGAATCTTTGTGTTTATCTTAGTAATTAATTAATATGAGTTTATCTTCATCTATTTCTTATTTTTCTTCTTTAATTATGAGTAGCTAGACCCATAAGCTAGGGTTGTGGCTCAACCCTAGTGTGGGTAATTGATGGGTCTTGTATTTTAGGGCTAATTTGACTATGGGTGTTTGTTATTTGGGCCAATTTCATGGTTAATTTCTGAATTAGTGGCTGCAAACACTAGTTTGTGTTGAGTTGACTTGAGCTCTTCTTGAGAAAGAGAGCCTAAGTCTCCGAAATTGGTCCAACAAGGAATTGGGGCGTACTCAAGAGATTGATAGCCCCAATTAAAGGGTAAAACCTCGAGAGAGTAATACCCGACTTGAACCCTAGTTGCTTGTGCAAATTTGCATACCCAATTGGTCTTAAGAAAGTCAATTCGGGCAAAATCACTCGAACCACAGAGAGGTGTAAAGTGGGTAAAGTCGTGCAATGGTTATATCATACTCCCCAATTATGTCAAACGTGCCTTAGACTCAAGTACCCGTCAATTGACCACCTAGGCAGAAGTCACTACCCTAGTGCCTTTTAACCTAGTTGTACAACTCGTAGCATTATAACTCTTAGCATAATTTAGTTGCAATTACCATCTGTAGTTTGATAATACTAGAAGTAAACAAAAACCCCAAAAATGAATAGAAGTGTAATTAAGAACACATATGCAATCCTAAACTAGATAGATACTCGACTCCAATTCTAGCTCTCTGTGGATATCGATCCCGACCCAAAATTGGGTAAAAGCTGCTCCGACCCTTTCTCGCTACTTAATTAGTAGTGCGGAGTAGGCTGCGATCACTTTTTGGCACCGTTGCCGGGGAGCTTATGGTTTTGGCTATCTATCTAGATAGATTTGTGTTTTGTTCTTCTTTCCTTCTTTGTTACTAATTTGTTTGTGTCAATACATCAGGTACAAAATGGCATTAAATGCTAATGACCCTCTTGGAAATGTGAATGCGGGGGAGGAGGTGGATGACATTGGAGAGGATGAGGTGCCTCTTGTACCTCAAGGACAACGTAGAGGCTGCCAGGCCAATGCAAATGAGAACGTCCCAGACCCTCCTTCGCCACCTCCAAGAGTGGCTCCTAGAGTTCTTCCCAACCAAGGTTATGCAAGTGCTATTGTTCCACCCCGGATTCAGGCGGGCAATGTTCAAATAACCAACGTGATGCTGACATTATTGGAGCAGCGTGGGTATTTCATAGGTGCTCCCACTCAGAATGCGTACAAACATCTCAAGGGGTTCGTGGATACCTGTTGGGGGAGCAAGCAAACCAATGTGTCCGAGGATGCACTTCGATTGAGGCTTTTCCCATTCTCACTTAGGGGGAAAGCATTGTATTGGCTTGAGCGACTTCCCAACCATTCCATCACAACTTGGGATAAGTTGGCGGATAAGTTCATTGCCAAATTTTTCTCACCGGCACACATGGCAGCACTACGGGATGAGATCTTAGCCTTCAAGTAGGAACCTACTGAACCATTGCACGAGATTTGGGAGGGATACAGAACTATGGTGAAAGAATGCCACAACAATGATATGACAGAGGCAATGATACAATAGACCTTCTATTGGGGCATCAATACAACGAATTAGTGCACAGTGAATCAATTGGCTGGGGAGAATTTCATGAAGCTGCCTTATGATGAAGCTTGTGCTATTCTGGATGAAATGGCTGACACATCCTCTGCTTGGCAAAGTAGAGCCAATGTGTCGCAGGGTGACCCCACGGTTACTCATTTGCATAAAGAACTACATGACCATGGTCAGGCTATAGCAGAACTTACAACAACAATGAACCAACTAGCAAAGGCACAGTTGCAACAAGTTCAGAGTCCTCGCCAAGTAAATGCTATGGAGGGTGTTAACATGCTTGTGAACAATAGAAGACAGAGAGGTCAATAGGACCAAGGGAATTCGGATCAATTTGACAATGATTGTGGTGGATTCCAAGACGATTGTTATGATGGGCAAAACGAAGAGGTGCAATATGTGAATAATTACCAAGTCCAAAGAGGCAATTCTTCCTACCAACAACAACAATGGCGATCTCAGGGCAATTGGGGTAACCAACAACAAAGCAACAATAACTGGAACAATCAACAACAAGGGAACAACAATTGGGGAAATCAAAATAACAACCGGAACAATCAGGGAAACTGGGGCAACAACAACAATTGGGGTGGAAACAACAATAACCAAGGTGGATGGAACAATAACCAAGGAAATCAAGGGCATGTCTTTCAAAGGCCCCCAATTCGTCTAGTTCGTCCTTGTACAAGGAAAAGATGAAATACCTTCATGACAAATATGCTCGTGGCAAGGAGTTTAGAGTAGGTGATTTGGTGCTCTTGTTCAACTCGCGGTTACGGTTGTTTCCGGGAAAGCTAAAGTCAAAGTGGAGCGGACCATTTGAAGTAGTGTGTGTGACCCCGCTTGGTGCCCTTGATTTAAAGAACAAAAGTGGGGAAGTTTTTAGAGTGAATGGGCATAGGGTCAAGCATTATCTTGGAAAAATTGATGACAGCCACGTGGTGGCACTCCTTCATTTCAAATGATGTGATGGTAACTTGTGTCGTGCCGCGACGTTAAATCAGGCGCTTCTTGGGAGGCAACCCATGTGTTTTTCTTCTTGTTTTATTTGATTTTCACTATAGTGTAGGATTGATTTTTGGGCTAACTGGTTGTGAGATGTTACAGGATTGTGTTGATGCAGTGCAGGACATAGTGGAAAAATGAGCAGGTCTCTGAAGTTGTCAGTGCGGCCGCAGTCCATTCTGTGCGGACCGCACTGAAGAAAGAGTAAAAATACAACTCTCTAAAGTTTTCCACTGCGGCCGCACTACATTTTGCACGGTCTGCAGTGGACCTCTGCGGCCGCAGTCCATTTTGTGCGGACCGCAGAGCGTTACCTTCTTAAGCTTTGAATCAAGTTGTGCAGTGCGGACCGCGATCCATTTTGTGCGGTCCGCACTGGTTGGTGAGACTGGGCACCAGGGCTTTTTCTATAAATAGTCCTTGAGGCCCACCTTTTACACTTTTTGAACCTTTGCATCTCAGAGCCCTAGAACACTGTTCATCCATTCCTTTGCTTGTAATTAACTGTGTGGACTTATCACTCTTCATTTTATCTCACATCTGGTACCATTACTTGCCTTTTAATTATTCAATTTTTGTTAATTTCTTCTAATTTTTGTTTTTCTTTCTTCCCTTTCTATGCATCCTGTATTTTTCTTCAATTGAGTAGGTTAGGGTTGTTATTTTTTAGATTAAAATAGACATAGAAAGTTAAAATCAATGGGTAAACATGTAGGGACACTAATTAGGTGAAAAATTGGACCCAAAAATCAAAATACATGAACCCTAATTTAGTGCCACAACAGGGCACTCAGTGCGGACCGCAGTCATTTTTATGCGGTCCGCAGTACCATTTTGTGCAGACCGCGTTGATGAAATTCTAAGTGCTAAACCTCAGGCACTACGGCCGCACTACATTTTGTGCATTCCGCACTGCCTAGATACAGAGAGTGGGTAGTCTGAACCCCACCTCTGTGCGGACCGCGGTTGATTTTGTGCGATCTACGGTGACCCCAGTGCGGCCACACACCATTTTGTGCGGTCCGCACTGTGTGATTGCTGCAACATTTCTGAAATTTTTCTTGCCTGATTCTGCAACTCTGTTCTTAACTGCTGCAACTGATACTAACAAGTCAATTGAATCGTGTTTGCAGACAATGGTGAAACAAAGAGGTAAACAACCGGGCGGAGGAGAATCCTCCCGGGGAGGGAAACAGAAAATGATAAAATTGACTCCTAAAGCTCGGGAGGCAATAAAAGCAACCAGAAAAGCGATAAATGCTGCTGATAGAGCTGCTTCTCACTCATCGGGGAGTGAGTACGAACCTTCCAGGGAGATCTCCTCCGACTCAGTCCCAACACACATCCCTGACTGGCCGGAGAGGTTCAGGCTAAGAGACACACCTCCAGCATCTCCCACTGCCCAAGCATCAGTGAACATTTCTTCTTGTTCGTCTGAGGGCTCAGGTGAAGGTAGTGGGGAATACTCCACCTCTCCCACAACTTCATTATCCGGAGAGGGTGCAGTAGGTGCTGAGGAGGAAGTAGGGGGAGTAGAAGATTTAGGAGAAGGAGGTGAACCACAGGTGGGGGGCATTGCTAGAACGAGAAAGCGGGAGGTTTGGCAAGATAGATTTGTTAGTGAGGCGGCGTACCATAAATTCCGGGAATGGTAGCCAGTGAGGAAGTTGATCCCGGAGAGGAGCTTCGTAGATAGAGACTTGCTACCTCACAACTCCAATGTGAGGAGACAATTTAGGGAGAGAATTGGGTTGGAGTACTTTTTGAGTGATTGTGTAGATGCCAATGAGCACTTGGTCAAGGAATTCTACACCAACGTTGCCCATATTAAAAAAGGGCACCAAGGTGACCAAGGTGCGAAACCTGGAGGTGTTATTTGATGGGAAGACTATAAATGACTACCTTGGCTTCGATGAGGAGGATGAGTCCCTATACATGGCAAAGATGGAAATGGGTGAAGAGGTACGTCCCTGGCTAGCACAGTACCTGGAAATCCCAGGTACCACCCCCGACTGGTTGACTGCTGGAGTCAAGATCTTGAGATGGAGTTTGAACTTTGAGGCACGGGGGTGCGAGACTTTTGTATGTAGCAGGTTGGACCCCATGACACATGACAACACCCTTCCTCTTCACCGGGCTATTTTGGTGGCTTCGATCATGGCAGGGTACCCACTCAATGTGGGAAATGTGATGTCGAGGATTATCTCAATTGTGGGTGCGGAGCATGACAGAAACTATCCATTCCCCAGTTTCCTCATGATGTACTTCCGAGATTTGAAGGTGGAAAAGAGGCCTTTCGACATCAAGGTGAAAGCGAAGGCCCCATTTTCGTGGTATAGCATGCAGGGGGATGGTAACCCCAAGAGTAAGAGTTTTAGAGTTCAGTTACTGCTCCAACTGGCCAGTCTCAAGAGCTAGTTGTGATAGTGACTCCTGCTGAGCCGGCCTCCACCTCTACTGCTGCCCCTTCTGGTCCATCCACCTCTACGGACCCGGAGATCCCATCTTCCCGCGCCCATCCCATTACTGCCCACCGGCTGAGCCAGGCACTTCTGAGTATCAACAACTTGATGTAGACTGCCTCATCCAAGTTGTCCATCCTGACCACCACTGTAGAGGCTCAATCGTCACCTCCACCCCCACTGGTTCCCCAGTCGATAGAGGATGCTCTCAAGGAGATACTAGACAACCAAAAGAAAATCCTTGACAACCATAAGGTGCTTACTGATGCAGTTGATTCACATGGAAAGGCTCTCAAGGTGCTTGCGAGGGAGCACAAGAAGCTGAGGAAGACACGGGCCTCCAAGGAGTCCGTGAAGGAGCTGAGAGCGGATGTTGACAGACTGAAGGCAGATCACTTGCCTTTAGACTTATTACTCCAGGATCCAGCACCAGTAGTTCATCCATAGCCAGAGCAGTCACAGAGGCCTCCCAAGAGGAGAAGGATGATTCCCAGATCGGATGATGTAGTCATCCAGTTGGCCGACCCACCGGAGGCTACCTCCAGTCAGCCATAGGATGCACTTCTAGAGCCTGTCCAGGTCCAGGCACAGGTTCCAGCAGCAGAGCAGCAGGATACAGGGAACCAGTTTGAGGTTCCCGAGCACATGAGGACCTTGGGACCACTCAGGATCCCATGCAGACGAACAGGCCATAGGGAGTTTTCTTATATCCTTCTTCCCTTTCTCTTTTTGGTGCTTTATTTTGACTAGTTGGCATTGGGGACAATGCCAGCTTTCATTTGAGGGGGTAGGCCCTACATTTTGGATGACTGTATATATTTGACATTTTTATGCTTTCTTGATTTTTCATCTTTGGGTTGTATATAATTTTAACATTTCGTACATTTATCGCACTTTTATTTTACTTTTGGTCTGTATATAAAGTTATGTTACATTGTATATATTCATCCTATCTGTTGTATATTCAAATCCCCTCTTGTATATATTCATTCTACTTTCCGCAAGTTTTTTATTCTTAGCTTCTTATTTGATATTCGTAGCTTCTTGTTTTCAATGTTTGAAATAAGCCTTTGGTTTTCTTAATGTCACGGTTCTCTCCAAAGGTGGAGTGTTGTGTGAACCGGGTGGCTCTTCCCAATGATGGATGGCGTGACAACCTTCTTAAGGGTTTGAGTCCGTTTTTCTTTTTGTTTTTTTGTAGTTATTAGTTAAGGCTGCCTCAAGCAAAGCTTCACTTGGGCCTAGCACATTTGCCTTTGATCTAATGGTCAAAAACAAGTTGTTGTGTTTAGGATGGTGAAAGTAGTGACCTTGGGACTCTTGCGTTGACCGATAATCATCAAGTGGTTTTTCGGGACCATTGTGTGCTCAAATCATATCTAAGGTCGTTGTGGGCCCCCGGCTCTGTGTCTTTAGCAATCCCATAGCTTCTGTAGTGAGTAATCGTATTGCAAGTCCATGTCCCGAGCCATTAGTCTAGAACTTGCCCTGAATGTTTGTTCAGGCAAAATCCTAAGTGAATTTTGACTTGAGACATGATTATAGGCTCTCCTTGGACCAAATGATAGCTTGAACACTTTCATAACCTACCAATGACAAGATCCCTAGTGAACCCTTTTGAGCCTTAGACCTTTTTCCTTCAAGAACCATGATACAAGCCTATACCCGTTCTAAAATATACCCTCTCTTGGCACCCGATCTTTCCTTTAGTACATGGCAAAAGTATAAGTTTGGGGGGAGAGACGAGGATTGCAACAAAGTGGTAAAAAGACACAAAAATGAAGAAAAGGAAAGGCAATGAAAAAGAAAGAAAAGCAAAAAGACAAAAAGAAAGTTCAATGTGAAAAGGAATAAAAAGGGATTCAAAGAAAAGCAAAGAATGAAAGGTGTGGAAAGTTGAAAAAGGAGAAAAGGTTTGAAATGCATAAGAAAGAGTGATAGTGTGTCTCTCTAACCCCTTAGAAAGAAGTGAAATGACTCAAAGAGTCAAGTGAATAGATGCCAAATGAATTAAAAGAAGTGCTTAAGGGAAGATGGAACCTACTTAGACCAAAACATTTCAAACCCTGAACCAAAAGCCTTCACAATGTCTCCAAAAGCCCTATATGATCTTGAGTTAAATGAAGCTTACATTAGTGGATACTCACATAAGGGGCAAGCATATGGTACCTAGAGCCGGACTTGTGGCTTTTTCTTGAGAGAGATGAGTGAATTCCCATTATCCTCGTTCTGAGTGCCATTATTCTAAAGGCGAGGTTAGCTAAGGGAGAGTTGGGATGTGTGAGTTTGGGTTCCACAATGACTAAAGTAATAGAAAGAGTCCTTTGATGTGTTGAGTCAACCCTTGATGCTCTTGTGTCACACTTGATCCATGGTGTTTTCAAAGAGTAAATGTTGTTAATGATTCATGTCTATTGAGGGCAATTGTTAGTCCCAATTGAGGCTAGTTGAGGTCACTTTAGGACAACTGAAATTTTCTTGGACATTCTCTTAAGGGGTGGGTCTTATTTTGTTTTCTTGGGGACAAGCAAAAGCTTAAGTTTGGGGGAGTTGATAACTAGGGATTTTGACGCATTTTATACTCCTTGCTTATGCTTTGATTAGAAATTCATACAAAATAGTCCCAAAAGGCTCACAAGTTGTGCTTGATTGCAGGTTTGATCAACAAAGTGACAAGATGTCAATAATCAGCTCAAAAGGAGTGAAACTTGCACAAGCGTGATGTTCCGCCAAAAATGCATATATTTTCCCATTGTTGCCTCATGTTATAGTACTTTTTAATCGTCATTTGAGTATTAATTATATTATTTTGTGCTTAATATTATATTTTAACTGTTTAGGAATAAAGCGGTGTGAAGATGAAGAGATTTGGAGCAAAATTGAATGAAACACGGAAGAAAAAGAAAGAAAATAAAATAAATATAATAAGGGGGACACCCTTTGATCAATGTCCCCCAAGTGGAGACAAGAAAGCTTATAAATTGCATATAAAGAAGTAACGAAAAAGGAATTTTGAAGGCAAGAATTGAAAACGCAACTGTCTCCAGCGCCCTGGTGGGCGCCTGGCGCCCGGCTGGGCGCCGGTGACGTAATTTTGTCCAATTTCGCCCGGGACAAGGTTATTTCGGCCCTAGACCTACCCAACATGTATAAAAGCAAGACTAAACCTATTTTTGAAAGGGAGGACGCCACATTAGGGGGATCTAACATACTTGGAAGGATAATTCACGTGGGGGAACACACACCACGCTTGGAAGAGGCTTCTAACTAGTTTTTCTTCTCTTCTCTTCCTTTTAGTTTCATAGTTTATTTGTTCTAGAGTTTTTGGGTGCTACATTAACGTTGTAGTTTGAAGCTTGAATTGTTCTTATTATTTTATCATATTGGTTTATTTATTCAATCTTGCGCTTAATTATTTGATTGCTTGATCACCAACTGAATACTATCTACGAATCTAGGATTGAACTCGGGAGAGGGAATTCTAGATTGCATATAAGATTGAGTAGAGCAAGATCTTAACTCTTAGGGGGAGCGGATTTGCGGTTAGGATAGGAATATACCTAATCGCCTTTATTGGTTATTATACGGGAATTATAAATGCGTTCTTGTTAATTCTAATTCCATAGGAATATAGGCGTTAGGTTAGCTTGAATAGGCGAGTTGTACTTCGGGAGAAGGCTACGAGCAATATTAACCCTGTCAACCAATAAACTAGATAAATTAATTTGACGATTTAAGTGGAAAACTCAACGGGATTGTTAGCTAACCCATAGCTCTAGAATATTCACTCACATTGATTTCGTCTCTATAATTCGCCAACTTATTTTCTTTGATCTCTTAATTTGTTATTGTAGTTTAATTTTAGTTAAATATTCATACGTTAGGATTCGCTGGAATAGATTAATTGTTTGGTTTAATTCAGTTGATAGTTAATGACAAGTCCCTGTGGGTACGATATCTGGACTTACAATCGTATATTACTTGTCGACCACGTATACTTGCGTGAGCGTTTGGGAGCAGCAAGTTTTTGGCGCCGTTGCCGGGGACTTAGAAATTAACTATCTTACTAGATTAGATTTTTACTTTTTGTCTATTTGAGTTTTTAACTTTAGTTTAGTGTAGTTAGTATTATAATTTTCTTTCCTCATATATGGCATCTTTGAACGAAAAGTGGTGGGATAGTAAGTATTCTTGTTTTTTTGATCCTTGTCCATATTATAAAGGACCCCACTTGTGGCAATATTGTAAAAATATTCCTAGTACCGAGTTGTGTGCACCATCTCCATCATGTACTATTTGTGATGGAAATTGGAATAATTGTCCTAAGTGTTGTTATCCTACTCCAGTCCCTTCTTATGTTGAGTCTAATAATTCTTGTGAGTTTGACAGGAGTAACGAATTGGATGATGTAGAACATAATGTTCGCATTCTTGATATGCACATGAAATTATTAGAGGAATATGGAGGTTTTCTTGAGAAAATTATGAATGAGATGCAAAAATTTATAGAAGGAAGAGCTGAACTGGGACAAGAGATCGACCAATTTGGCAGTGCTATTCGCGACTTAGAGGCAGATTTGAGTGCAAAAGTTGATGCGTGTAACTCCCAACAATTTAGTCATGAGTTGTGTGAAGCTGAAAAGGATCTTCTAGACCAAATTGAGGAGTTAAAACGAGAATACCAATTATTAGACCAAAATATTGTTAATGATGCCAAGGTTGACGAAGAGTGCAAAATTGAGGATGTCAAAAATAATGCAATTTTGGAGTTATAGCGTATTGGACCTCATTCTAAACACTTTTCAACATTGTGTTTGATTGGTGACATGGGAATTGATCCAATCGAGAATATGGAGGAGTCAATGGATGAGGAACAAAGTGTTTATATTCTGAAATTTGCCATATCAAGGAGACAAAACGACATTCCTCACTTAAAGGCCAAGAAGTGCAAGATGCGATACCTATTACTTGGTTCCTTTATTTTCACACCATCGCCCCAAGAACATGACACAAAAATTGATGCAAAACTGGGGGTGCAATTTATATCCTCAAAGTGGAAGGAAAAGTGGTGAAAGTGATGGCGTCGTGCCGCGACGTTAAATCAAACGCTTGTTGGGAGGCAACCCAATTCTATTTTTTTTTCGTACTATTATTTTTGTGTTTTGTAGGAGTTTGAGCATGAATTCAAAGCCAATAGGCGTGTGCAAAAGCGAGCTGGTGGTTGAAACTAAGTATGAGGTGCCCGCACAAGGGATCATACCAGGGAGAAGTCTGAGTATCCCGTGAGCTGCTAATTCTTCGGCCTTTGGCCTACCAGGGAGTTTCTTTTACCCTCTTGTTATTTTTAGTGTGCATTGAGGACATTGCAAAATTTTAAGTGTGTGGTGAGGAATTGTCTGGGTGATTTTTTTGTGCTATCTTAGCTTAGTTAGTGTAGTAGTTTTTAAAAAAAAATCAGAAAATTGGGACTTTTCCTGATAATGGATTTTGTGGACAGCTTTCTTGAGGGATTAATGTCCAATAAAAAAAATTTAAAAATATTTTATTTTTGTTTCTAGTTAGTCTTAGTTAGATAATAATCCCCCTTGGTTTTTCTTTTTGCATCGGTTCTTTTCCAAGGGATGTAACTTGAACCGGGTAGATTTTTATTTTTATTTTTTAGGATTAGATTTTTTCAAGAGAAGAAAAAGAGTGAGAAGAAAACTTTTGTGACTTGCTTGATACTAGCATATTTAGGCCTGAGCTTGAGTAGTACTTTCCTCTGAGTGCTTGAGTAATGAATGAAATAGCAGACTTTCTGATACCTAAGCTCAGTGTTGTGACTCTATCTATAACTTACGCTTATTTTGTTGTTCGCTATGACCCTATCTGTCTTAGAGTAGAATTGATCCATCTTGATTGATGCTTGTGCCATGTGGGGTGAGGATTTCTTACGTATATTCCATGTTTTGCATCTTAGTCTAGAACTTGCCCTGCATGTTATTGAAGCGAAATAAAAGTGTTGCTTTGTTTAGAAGATAATAATAGACTTTCTTTGATATGTCTTGTAAATTATAGCCTTTTCAGATATTGTACCACTAGTTAGTCCTTTGAGCCTGTAGCCTTTTGTTTGGAAACCGTATTTTTGCCTAGATCCTTTTGTTTGAATCCCTAGTTTTTGCACCCTGCTTCCTTGAGCATTGTGCTTAGACCGTAATATTAATTGATAAATTTGAAGAAAGGGATGGTTAAGTGAAAAATGGTGGCCAACGATAGCTGAAAGGTGATGAAAAGCCTTCTTGAAAAGAATGTGACATAAAAAAGAAAGAAAAAAGAGAAAAAAATTGCTTTGAAAAAATGAAACGTTCTTGATATGAGGAAAATACTTGTGAAACAATAGATGAAGAGAGGGCTGAAAAATAAAAGTGAAGAGATGAAAATAATGGGTGATGAAGTCTAAAAGTGCAAAGTGCTTAGGGAAGCGTAAGTCACTATTATATAATTCTCCTACCCATTCCTTAGCCAACATTACAACCCGTTAAAGTCTTATTTGATTCTATTCGAGCATACTTAATTAGTAGAGATGTACATAATGGGCAAACCTATGGTTCTTTGTTCATACATGTGAATTTCGTTGTGAGTGCGAGAGTTGTTCTTTGATGCAGAGTCCTTAAATTGTATTTATTCTTTGATTTGAGTGTATGGACTATTTATTCTTGTGAGGGCACTGGTTTCATGATAGATAGGTGATGTTATTAGCTTTATTTGACAGAGTAGGTGAGCGAGCGTAAATTTGGTAAGTTAGAGTCTGTCTCTGAGGTTAGGAGGTTAAAAGTTTGTTGTTTGTTTGTAACTTATATATCTTGCACGATGATGAGGAAGTGTATATCTGATTGTTTGAGTTGCTATATGGCCTAATTGTTAGTATCTACCGAAGTGGTGGTGTTTATAGGCTTGATTTATTGAGAATGATTTTAATGCTTACTCGAGGACGAGCAAGAGTCTAAGTGTGGGGTGTTGATGTTTCGCCAAAAATGCATATATTTTTCCATTGTTGCCTCATGTTCTAGTACTTTTTAATCATCATTTGAGTATTAATTATATTATTTATGCTTAATATTATATTTGTAGGAATAAAGCGGTATGAAGATGAAGAGATTTGGAGCAAAATTGAATGAAACGCGGAAGAAAAAGAAAGAAAATTAAATAAATATAATAAGGGGGACACCTTTTGATCATTGTCCCCCAAGTGGAGACAAGAAAGCTTATAAATTGCAATTGATGAAGTAACGAAGAAGGAATTTTGAAGGCAAGAATCGAAAACGCTACTGTCTCCAGCGCCCTGGTGGGCTGGGCGCCGGTAACGTAATTTTGTCCAATTTTTTCCGGGACAAGGTTATTTCGGCCCTAGACCTACCCAACATGTATAAAAGCAAGACTAAACCTATTTTTGAAAGGGAGGACGCCACATTAGGGGGATCTAACATACTTGGAAGGATAATTCACGTGGGGGAACACACACCACGCTTGGAAGAGGCTTCTAACTAGTTTTTCTTCTCTTCTCTTCCTTTTAGTTTCATAGTTTATTTGTTCTAGAGTTGTTGGGTGCTACATTAACGTTGTAGTTTGAAGCTTGAATTGTTCTTATTATTTTATCATATTGGTTTATTTATTCAATCTTGCGCTTAATTATTTGATTGCTTGATCACCAATTGAATACTATCTACGAATCTAGGATTGAACTCGGGAGAGGGAATTCTAGATTGCATATAAGATTGAGTAGAGCAAGATCTTAGCTCTTAGGGGGAGCGGATTTGCGGTTAGGATAGGAATATACCTAATCGCCTTGATTGGTTATTATACGGGAATTATAAATGCGTTCTTGTTAATTCTAATTCCATAGGAATATAGGCGTTAGGTTAGCTTGAATAGGAGAGTTGTACTTCGGGAGAAGGCTACGAGCAATATTAACCCTGTCAACCAATAAACTAGATAAATTAATTTGACGATTTAAGTGGAAAACTCAACGGGATTGTTAGCTAACCCATAGCTCTAGAATATTCACTCACATTGAATTCGTCTCTATAATTCGCCAACTTATTTTCTTTGATCTCTTAATTTGTTATTGTAGTTTAATTTTAGTTAAATATTCATACGTTAGGATTCGCTTGAATAGATTAATTGTTTGGTTTAATTTAGTTGATAGTTAATCACAAGTCCCTGTGGGTACGATATCTAGACTTACAATCCTATATTACTTGTCGACCACGTATACTTGCGTGTGCGTTTGGAAGCAGCAAAGCGCCAAAGACAAGACAAAGCTCGGGCTAAATAATGCCAGTGCGGCCGCAGTACATTCTGTGCGGTCCGCACTGGGAGATTCAGAGAGGTGGATTTTCAGGCCAAGAGGCAGTGCGGGCGCACTACCATTTTGTGCGGTCCGCACTGAGATCAACGCGGCCGCAGTCCATTCTCTGCGGTCCGCAGTGAGGAGAATCAGAGAGCTGCAATTTCAGGATGTCAAGCCAATGCGGTCCGCGGTTCTTTTTATGCGGACCGCACTAGAAGCCTCCGCGGCCGCAGTCCATTCTCTGCGGTCCGCGATGCCAAGGTTCAAAGAGCAGATTTTCAAGTCCAAAGCCCTAGTGCGGACCGCGGTTCATTTTGTGCGGTCCGCACTAATCCCGCAGGGGTATTTTTGTCCAAAATTGTCAGCTTAGTATAAATAGCTTCTTTTCCATTTTTAGGTTAAGCAGATAGTATCAGAACATAGCTGCGCTGGTGGGTTCGAAGGTTGTAGCCATTTTGGGCAATTTTATCTACATTTCATCATTGAATCTTTGTGTTTATCTTAGTAATTAATTAATATGAGTTTATCTTCATCTATTTCTTGTTTTTCTTCTTTAATTATGAGTAGCTAGACCCATAAGCTAGGGTTATGGCTCAACCCTAGTGTGGGTAATTGATGGGTCTTGTATTTTAGGGCTAATTTGACTATGGGTGTTTGTTATTTGGCCAATTTCATGGTTAATTTCTGAATTAGTGGTTGCAAATACTAGTTTGTGTTGAGTTGACTTGAGCTCTTCTTGAGAAAGAGAGCCTAAGTCTCCGAAATTGATCCAACAAGGAATTGGGGCGTACTCAAGAGATTGATAGCCCCAATTAAAGGGTAAAAGCTCGAGAGAGTAATACCCGACTTGAACCCTAGTTGCTTGTGCAAATTTGCATACCCAATTTGTCTTGAGAAAGTCAATTCGGGCAAAATCACTCGAACCACCGAGAGGTGTAAAGTGGGTAAAGTCGTGCAACGGTTATATCATACTCCCCAATTATGTCAAACGTGGCTTAGACTCAAGTACCCGTCAATTGACCACCTAGGCGGAAGTCACTACCCTAGTGCCTTTTAACCTAGTTGTACAACTCGTAGCATTATAACTCTTAGCATAGTTTAGTTGCAATTACCATTTGTAGTTTGATAGTAGTAGAAGTAAACAAAAACCCCAAAAATGAATAGAAGTGTAATTAAGAACACATACGCAATCCTAAACTAGATAGATACTCGACTCCAATTCTAGCTCTCTGTGGATATCGATCCCGACCCAAAATCAGGTAAAAGCTGCTCCGACCCTCTCTCGCTACTTAATTAGTAGTGCGGAGTAGGCTGCGACCAACTGCCTCTCCCGGCCTGTGAAGTAGCTGCGGCTGTAGTGGATAAAACTGCCTGAGCTAGGCCAGTGCAAACTGATAAGATCTGAGCCAAGGTCTCCTGAAGACCCCGAATCACAATAGGCACAGCTGGTGCCTGAGCTGGTGCTGCTGGAGGGTCTACAGCTGGAACCTGGTATGGTCCTGAACTGGGGCAACTGGTGGATCTGCAGGTGCTTCCCTCGCTGCTCCACCTCTACCACGACCACGACCGCATCCTCGGCCTCTGGTGGCCGCAGCTGGTGGCACCGGTGGTCATCCATCCTGTCCGGTAGCGCGTGTCCTCACCATATGTGAGAGAATGGAACAACAGAAGTTTTCCTAAAGGTTCTGCAGCCTCTCGAGGATAAATATAGACGTCTCCGTACCAATTCGCGAGACTCTACTAAACCTGCTCATGACTCGTGAGACCTATGTAACCTAGGCTCTGATACCAACTTGTCACGACCCTAACCCCGAACCCGGTCGTGATGGCGCCTCTCGTGAAGAAAATGACAGCCGACACTCCCCATTTCCAATTCTTCAACAGATAAGCATTTAGGAACAGTTTAAACATGATAAAATAAATCCAAAATAGTCGAAAATAACATAAATACGCGGAAGAATCACCCATACACAGCCCTAACCGGGGTGTCACTAGTCATGAGCATCTAAAAGTCATAACAGAATTCTGATAAATCCATAACTAGTACATTGTCTGAAAGGAAATAGAGACGATAAAGGAGTAGAGACACGGGGCTGCGGACGGCAACAACTACCTCATAATCTCCGAAAGCCCGCCTGATTCTGGAGGAATCAGCACTCGGGTGCGGGACCAGATGCGCCTGAATCTGCACACAGGGTGCAGGGAGTAAAGTGAGTACTCCAACTCAGTGAGTAACAAATGTAAATAATGACTGAAAGTAAGAAAACACGTAAGGCACAAGGCATTCTATAATGAAGCAGTAAAGCCAGTTACAAATAGTAAACCAGTGAAAAGCCAAGTAAAATCCTTTCCCAACAAATAAACAGGTAACTGACAGATAATTAAGGTACGGTAAATAAATAGAAGATCGCCCCTCGGGCACAGTAACCACTAATCCGCCCCTCGGGCAACATCTCAGAACAATACCAGCCCCTCGGGCTCAATCTCACAACACAATGGGTACCCGCGCTCACTGGGAGTATGCAGACTCCTGGAGGGGCCCATTACGGCCCAAGCGCAATAACAAGCCATCTCGTGGCATCAAATCTAGGCCCTCAACCTCATATCAATCAAGCCACCTCGTGTCATACATATCTCAGGCCCTCGGCCTCAAATCAGTATCAGTGTGTCCTCACAACATAGGCCCTCGGCCTTACTCAGTCAAAAATCCACACAAGCCCCTCGGGCAATAGTAAAACAGTGTTTCTCAGCCTAAAACATCATTTAAAATATCATTTAAGTCTCAAAACTGATTAAAAAGTGGCTGAGTAGTAAAACAGTGGAAAATAACATGACTGAGTTCAAGTAGTGAATCAAAATAGTGAGGAAATATCAATAAAAAGCCCCGAAGGGTTCAAATAGTTGGCACGAAGCCCAAATATGGCATTCAGCCCAAATCATAATGATAGCAAATAAGTTTCAGTCAAATACGCGGTAAAATCATCAACCGGGACGGACCAAGTCACAATCCCCAATAGTGTACGACTCCACGCTCGTCAACAAACGTGTGTCTCACCTCAACATAGCACTACGATGCGCAATCCGGGGGTTTCAAACCCTCAGGACATCATTTACAATCATTACTCACCTCGAACCGGCTAAATCTCTAGCTCGCGACGCCTTTGCCCCTCAAATTGGCCTACACGCACGTCGAATCTATCCAAAATCCGAACGAGGTCATCAAAATATGCCAAGGGAACAAAGCCCAAGCGAAAACAATCAATAAAGGGCAAAAATCCCGAAATTACCAAAACCCGACCCCCGGGCCCACGTCTCAAAATTCAGAAATTTTTACACCAACGAATTCCTTATCTCCCCACGAGTTCATACATATCAAAAATACGAAAATCGGAGTCCAAATGACCCCTCAAATCTCCATTTAAAGGCCTCTTAAACTCAAGCCCTAATCATCCATTTTTGCCCTTTAATTCCTTTAATTACAGCCCTAAATTCATGAAATACAACCATAGAATTGTGTTTTAGGTCCAAAATCCTTACCTTAACGATGTTCCCTTAAAATTCTCCTTCCAAATCGTCCAAAACCTCTCAAGCCGAAGTCAAAAATGGTGAAATAACCCAAAATTCGCGAAGGACCTCTTTTAATTCAACTGCCCAGTTATTTCGCATCTGCGGCACTTTAGCCGCTTCTGCGGTACCACATCTGCGGTCCTTCCTCCGCATCTGCGTTAATCACTTGAAAGTGCACCTGCGACTCCGCAGGTGCGGTCCCACACCGCATCTGCGGTTCCTGGTAAGCCCTCAACATTCCACTTATGCGGCTCCCTTTCCTCATGTGCGGCGCAGCACCTGCGGTCCCCAAACCGCAGGTACGAAAACACCAGCAACAGCAAAACTTCAGCAGCTTCTAAACTTCAAAATGGTCCGATTGACCACCCGAAACTCACCTGAGGCCCCTGGGACCTCAACCAAAAGGCACCAACATATCCAAAAACCTTATTCAAACTTGTTCCAATCATCAAAACACTTCAAACAACACTAAATCAACCAAAACACCTCGGATTGAAGCCTAAGTTTCTAAAAATCTTCCGAATTCCGCTTCTGATTAAAAGCCCAACCAAACCACGTCCGAATGACCTGAATTTTGCATACACATCCCAAATGACATAACGAAGCTACTGCAACTCTCGGAATTCCATTCCGACCCCTGTATCATAAGCTCGCCTATCAACCGGAAATTGCCAAAATATCAACTTCGCCAATTCAAGCCTAAATCTACTCCAAACCTCCAAAACCCATTCTGATCACACTCCTAAGCCATAAATCACCTCCCAAAGCTAACCGAACCATCGGAACTCACATCCGAGCCCTCTAACACATAAGTCAACATCCGGTTGACTTTTCCAACTTAAACTTCCTTAAAAGAGACTAAGTGTCTCAAACTTCACCAAAACCAATCCGAATCCAATCCAACCAACCCAATACCACAAAACACGGATAACAAAGCATAAAGAAGCAGAAATGGGGGAACGGAGCGGTAACTCATGAGACGACCGGCCGGGTCGTCACATCCTCCCCAACACAAACAAACGTTCGTCCTCGAACGAGTCAAGAAACATACCTGAAGCCTCAAACAAGTGAGGATATCTGCTCCACATCTCCTGCTCGGTCTCCCAGGTAGCCTCCTCCATGGGCCGACCTCTCCACTGCACTTTCACTAAAGCTATATCTTTTGATCTCAACTTCCGAACCTGACGCTCCAAGATAGCTGCTGGCTCCACATCATAAGTCAAATCACCCTCCAACTGAACGGTGCTGAAATCTAGAACATGGGACGGATCTCCAATATACTTCTGGAGCATAGAAACATGGAACACTGGGTGCACACTCGACAAGCTGGGTGGCAAGGCAAGCTCATAAGCCACCTCTCCAATCCTCCGAAGTACCTCAAAAGGCCAAATGAACCGCGGACTCAACTTCCCTTTCTTTCCAAATCTCATAACACCCTTCATGGGTGAAACCTTCAACAGGACCTTCTCACCAACCATGTAGGACACATCTCGAACCTTCTTGTCAGCATAACTCTTTTGCCTCGGCTGTGTTGTACGAAGTCTCTCCTGAATCACCTTCACTTTATCTAAAGCATCCTGAACCAAATCTGTCCCCAATAGCCTAGCCTCACCGGGCTCGAACCAACCAACTGGAGATCTACACCGCCTCCCGTACAAAGCCTCATATGGATCCATCTGAATACTCGACTAGTAGTTGTTGTTGTAAGCAAACTCTGCAAGTGGTAGAAACTGATCCCATGACCCTCCAAAATCAATAACACAAGCACGTAGCATATGCTCCAAATGCTTCTGGCATTTGACATGAATTATCTTCTAAGTCAGGATCATATAAATGATAATTCGATTCATATAGCATATTTTTCAGCTGTTTATTCGATCCCCCAAATGTTAGAAAACTAACATATATTCCCAATCTTCTTTGGGAAACATATATTTGTGCATTGTGGTAGAGAAATTAATCATATACCACACATCAAAAGATAGTAGAAATATTTAGTTTCTGATCCTAAACCAATTGTGAGGGGAGGACTTATCATATATTGTTGGTCTGATGCATGCAAGTGTTGTTATATGCAATTTAGAAAATCTTAGACCAACACATGAAGCTTTGTTCTCATAAGCAATGGTTTAGCCATTAATAGGAGGTATTCAATGTTAAACCAGCTCGGATATAAACCAGCATTATCAAGATGAACTGTCTTGATTTCATAATCTGAAGGTTTTGCTCTTAGTTGAGAAAAGCTGTTTCAAATGCCAAACTGCAGGTTGACAATGAACACACATGTAACCATCTTATATATGCATCTATAAGTGGTTCACGTGATAGGTGAATGAGCCCATATTCATCTTTTATGTATTCCAAAATTCAGGGGTCTTAGTCCCAACTTTAGCCGGTATAACCAATTTATTATGAGAACAAGCAGCACAAGAGAATTCTTGAAGAATCTTCTAGTTCTTCAGTGTATGCTTATCTGAATTCTCAAATAGATCATTTAAAAATGGCAAATGAAAACTTCAAGTTTATCATGGCATGCGATATCTCTTAGTAAACTTCTGGTTTACTATGGCACAAACTTTTGCATTAGTAAACTTCTAATTTACTGTGGCTACTTTTGTATAAGTAAATTTCTTATTTAGTGTAGCTGTTTTTGCATTAGTAAACTTCTGATTTACTGTGGCTACTTTTGTATAAGTAAATTTCTGATTTACTGTAGCTGCTTTTGCATTAGTAAACTTCTGGTTTACTGTGATACATGATGTAGTACAAATTGAAGAATAAGGTGGGTAACTTCTAACATACATATTTACCCCCTATGATTGTGGAAATATGAAGATTTTCAATCTTTCAATCATTTGTAGTCTCAGTATAATTGTCATTTGTATTAGTAAACTTCAAGTTTACTACAACATGTGTTTTGACCATAATCATATAATATGAATGATAAATATGCATATAAGTTCTTCGGGAGCCTTCAATTTATTTTCCACAATCAAATATTATGTAGACACTACCTATATCATGTATCTTTTAGATAAACAGTTAGCTCTTCAGGAGCTTTAGATAAATTTTGTACTACCAAATAGTGCTCAAACACTTCTGGTGTCATGAGAGAAAATTATAATCAAATTGACAATATAAAGACAATTCTAAATTTATATATGTAAGAAATTAAGAATTTCAGTATTTTTACCACCAACTTTGAGACAAATATCTCCTTCAGGTAGAAATGCCATTAACATCTGAATATTTTATATCAAAGCGGTAACCATATAGTCATTACATCCTTCAGGAAAAGTTACATGAGTTGTCATTTCCTTCGGGGAACTCGATAACTAACCAGAATATATTAATGTGGTTGTAGTAGAAAGCATTCTACAAGAATACTTTTGCCTTGGAATGATATTTAATAAAAATTTCCAAGATATTTTACGTACAACGGGTACGTGCCACAATGATCTTTATGCCACAAAAACAAGATTTATATCTTTTGTTATTCTACCTCTTCAGGAGGTGAGTAGTGGTATTTCTTCATTCACTCCAGGGAATGAAAATGTTCTTCAAAAATAACTTTGAATAGCTTATTATTTTGTTTAAGCACAGAAAGACACAATTTCATAATATTTTCTTGCTTCAGGAGAAAATTTCAATTGTGTTACTTCTTCAGGAGCAACTTTAAAATACGAAATATTGAGTATATATTCCCTCAATCATATTACCTCTTCTGGAAGTGAATTGTAATATATTTACATCAAAAGCGCGTACATATTTACGAGCTTTATTAATATTGTCGCATTTACTTCAGGAATGGATTAATATTTATCAAAAGTTCTCATCCTTCAGGGAATGGAACATAATTATTTGTACGTGCATTAATCACACCAAATTGTGTGACGGCTTAGAACCTCTTTTAAGATATTGCCTACTTCAGGAGCAAATCGAGACATGCAAGTAATGTAGAGAAATTTTCTCTAACTTATCTTCAATTGTAACCATAGAAAGCCTAAATTATCATTTCTGGTGGTTATAGGCATATACCACTTCTGGTGCTTAACAAAATTTAGTTACAATGAGATATATGAATCATAACCACTTCTGGTGGTTATATATTTTTCGCAAGCTCTGCTGGAGTTTATGTGGATCTAACAATGTCATCCACTTTATAGTTTCCAATGCAATATTACTCTTCTAGAGTAAAATTGAAATCTTAATTCGAAAACGAGTAAGTAAAAATCGGAACATAAAGATATACAAATTATAGTGTTTTAAAATTCATAAAATGCTCCAGAATCTCGTCCAATGATTATGGCTCACTTACTAGGTTCCTAAGTACCTTTTATATTTTGTTTTAATGGCAGTAGCATACATAGCAAGTAAAACGCATAACTATCTTTGATGGTGTCTGCTAGACCCATCATATCAAAATGAATTTCAGCATCAAGCACCCAAGACACGTAGCTTTTGACCAAGATATCCAATACTACAAATTCACGTTTATAAAGATTTGATATTATTTACAAAAAGAAAGTTCGTACCTTTGATACTTTCAAAGTATTTGCTTGAGATGGCAGAGTCTCGTGCTGATAACATGTTATTAAATAACGACTGTAAAGTAAATAAACCGAAGACAAGTATAGAGAGAAACTGATGTATTATTCAACTTTTCAAACTGATGTACATAATGAACTGAAATCTCCTCTATATATAGAAGAAAGGAAGTTGCTGTGTAAGCTACTTGTAAGCTGCTACTGCAAGCTGCTATGTAAGCTGCTTGTAAGCTGCTTGTAAGCTGCTACTGCAAGCTGCTGTGTAAGCTTCTTGTAAGTTGCTTGTATGCTGCTACTATACCAGATATAGATAATCTTCTACCGAGGGTAATATTTATCCATAACGGGGTACCGAAATGATAAGCTTCTTCAGGAGGCTTATTTCCAATAGAGTACTAAATAAATAAATATATTTATGGCGGAGTCCCATATGGATAAGCTTCTTCAGGAAGCTTATTTATAATGGAGTACTAAACGAACATCCATAATATAATATATATTTATAACATAAATGAACTCAACAAAAATACAAAAAACAAAAACATCTAAAGGCTATGTGGCCTTGTCCTCATTGGGAGCAACATCTTCACCCTCGGGATCTCCTCCGTCTTTGGACTCGCTTAAACCCTCAGAGTCATTATCATCCTCAGGATAAGCCAACTTTCTAGCCTCATCTACGAGCTCCTTGGCGTTCTCGATTTTGTCCGACAAGTCAAAACCTCGAGCATGAATCTTCTCGAGAGCCTTCCTTCGAGATTGCCGCTTTGCGAGTTCGACGAGATCCTTTGCTCGAACTTGGGCCGCCTTGGCATCGACCTTGTAAACGGCCACCATCTACTCGACATCAGCCTTGACCACCTTGGCCTCCGACCTAGCTATCTCGAGCTCCTTGGCCAGATTTTCTCGATCGAAGACGGCCGAATTAAGCAACGACTGAAGTTCCTCAATCTTTCTGGCCTACACTGAATCTTTTTCCTTTACATTTTCGAGGTGGAACTCAGCCGAAGCCAGTTGTTCCCGAGCAGACTCTTTTTTCGAGGCCGACCGGTCCATGTTGCCTTTCCATTCTTCGGCCTCGGCCTTCACCGTATCTACCTCTACCCGAAGCTGCTCGATCCGATCAAGTTTCTATTAGACCTGCGGGTTTGGACCGTTAAAATCATATCTAATTCATCGTCACTAACTTCAAAAACTCTTCGTACCTACTCAACCAGGTCAGCATGCTCTTTGCGAGCCACTTCCAGCTTAGCTCGGAGGCTCTTAACCTCCCCTTTACTATGCTTACTAAGAAGTTTGTAAGTGTCTCTTTTCTCAGTGAGCCCTCGGATCTCGGCCTCGTACTGGTTCAGCTCTTCTCGATATCGGAGGAACGTCTCATGGTGAAGTACCGAAGCATACAAACACAGACATAGGAGTTATGGTCACCTACAAAATAGTCTAAGTACACACTAGAAATTATTAAGAGGTATCTGAGGTTACCCGATTTATTGCATGTTGGGCTTCGCTGAACAAGTAGGGCAATTCCACCTCGTTCATCTTGGAATGATCCTCCTCGGTCACCAAGCACTGAAGGTAATTGGCCACCCCCACAGGGGCAGAAAGAACCTGGGCATCTTCTGTAATGGACATAACGATTGACCGCTTCCGATCAGGATTCACATTTGGGGATGGGAACTAGTTGACTAGTTTTGGGCTCAAGGAAGGTCCACTCGTCCCCTATGATGGACTCTTCCTTGGCACCAGTAAATTACCCAACGCGGTGACATCCTCCGTAGCAGTAGAGTCTACGCTATCAAAAAAGTTTCGAAAGGGGTCGACCGCCCCTTGTGGCTTTTTGTTGGTGTAATAACCCGATTGGTCATTTTGAGCATTTGCACTCCGCTCGGTTGTTTGGGGGCACGAGTAGCTCTGTATGATGTATTAGTACTTGTGTCCAAAATTTGAGTTCATTCCGAGTTGATTTGATATGTTTCGGTGTGAGTTTTTGGAAGTCGAAAGTTCGAAAATTCATTAAATTTGATTTGAGGTGCATTTCGTCATTTCGATATTGTTATGTGTGGTTTGAGGCCTCGAGTAGGTCCATATTATGATATGGAACTTGTCTGTATGTTTCGAAGGGGTCCCGATGGGCTCAGGTTAGTTTCTGATAGGTTTGGGTTGTGTTGCGTTCGTTTTTCTTATGTTTCGACGTCGTTTCTTCAAGAATAAATGCTACCACATTGAAAAAATGAGCTTCGATTTCTGTTTTGATTAAATAATTAGATCTGTATCGTAATTACGGAGTCATAGCATAAAGAATCGTCAAATTTGGACATCATATGAGGATTTTATGGTCATTTTACTGAGAATTGGGTTGCCAGATTTTTCAGATTAATTACGAAATTGTCACCGACTGCGTATTTAAAAATCTGCACTATTTCCAAATATTGAAACCAACATATCTCCTTCAATATAAGGTCAAATGGAGTGATTCAAGAGCCTAACTTGACTAGAATTTCACAAGGAATCCATTGCATGTATCAAAAGTGAGTTTCGAGATCTTTTGGCGCAAGAAACAAGGCAGAACAGTGTTAAAATGAGGGTTTTGTGCATTTAACATATTTTGAGTTGGGGAGCTCGAAATTGGACAACTTTCGAGGCGATTTTAAACATATGAATTGGGGTAAGTGTTCTCTACTCGGTGTCACAACCCTAAACCCAAACCCGGTCGTGATGGCGTCTCTTATGAAGACAAGGCCAGCCGACACACTTCTAATTCACTTTAAGCAATCAAAATAACAAATACTAAGTCTTTAATCAGAAATAAAACCCCAAAATATCAGTGAACAGTATAAT
The DNA here is from genome assembly GCF_001879085.1 of Nicotiana attenuata. Classification (NCBI taxonomy): domain Eukaryota; kingdom Viridiplantae; phylum Streptophyta; class Magnoliopsida; order Solanales; family Solanaceae; genus Nicotiana; species Nicotiana attenuata. The sequence goes on along the minus strand of NW_017671920.1, from coordinate 19,152 downwards.
TTGCGGAAATAAAAACCAACACAACCCGACATCGGGGTGTCACCAGTCATGAGCATCAAAAATAATACTACAAGTCTGAAGTCTACTCCACTACTACATTACTGAATCAAAAAGAACTAAGATAGAGGGAGAATGCACTGGGCTGCGAATCGCCAAGCAGCTACCTAGTAAGTCTCCGAAGATCTGCTGGAGCTATCAACCCTCAGTAGCAGGACTTGTAGCGCCCGAATCTGCATACAGGGGTACAGGGAGTAAAGTGAGTACTCCAACTCAGTGAGTAATAAAAATAAATGAAGATTGAGCGATATAAAATCACGTTAAACACAATATTAAGCTATAAGAGGCACAACAAAATCAATAAATATAATTAAGCAGTGAAATCTCATAAACACCTTTTATGCAGTCAAACAATATACAGGAAAAACCACTAGAAAAGGTAAACGCATAAGAACTGCCCCTCGAGCTGAGTAATAACAACAGAATCAGCCCCTCGGGCAATATCACATAACAATACCAGCCCCTCGGGCTATATCTCATATCACAATGGGTACCCGCACTCATTGGGGGTGTACAGACTCCGGGAGGGGCCCCTTACGGCCCAAGCACAATATCAAGCCATCTCGTGGCATCATAAACAGGCTCTCGGACTCATATCAATCTCAAGCCACCTCGTGGAGTACAATCTCAGGCCCTCGGCCTCATTATCATAATCAGTATATCACTGCTGCGGCGTGCAGCCCGACCCAAAAGTATCCTCACAACACAGGCCCTCAGCCTTACTCAGTCAGAATCTCATAAGCCCCTCGGGTAACTGTAAAATATGAAGCTCAGCTCAAATCATCTTTTAAAATATCATTTAAGGTGTTGCAAACAGAATAACTTAGCTGAGTTTTTTTTTAAAACAGGAAAAATATGGCATGATTGAGCACAAGTATGAAATCAAATGGTGAGGAAAATATCAGTAATAATCCCCTAAGGGTTCAAACAGTTGGCACGAAGCCCAAATACGGCATTTAGCCCAAAACATAATAATATCAACAATTAACTATCAAATACGCAGTAAAACAGTCATTCGGGATGGACTAAGTCTCAATCCCCAATGGTGCACAACCCCACGCTCGTCATCTAGTGTGTACGTCACCTCAACACAGCCGAACATTGTGTAATTCGGGGTCTCATACCCTCAGGACAGCATTTAAAATTATTACTCACCTCAATCCGGCCCGAAATCTAGCTCGCAATGCCATTTCCCCTCGAATCGACCTCCGGAGGCTCCGAATCTACCAAAATCAGAACGCAACCATTAAATTATGCTATAGGGACGAAGCCCACGCGAAATTAATCGAAAAACATCACAAATCCCGAAATTACCAAAACCCGACCCCCGGGCCCGCGCCTCGGAATTCGATCAAATTAACATCATTAGATTCCTTATCTCTCCACGAGTTCATACATATAAAAAGTTCCAAACTCCGACCACAAATGGTCTTCCAAACCCTCAATCAAAGGCCTAGGTTTCTAAGCCCTAGTTTCTCTAATTTTACCTTTAATTATAGCTCCAATCCGTGCATTAATACCATAGAATCGAGTTTTTAGGTCCAAAATTCTTACCTCAATTAGTTCTCCTTGAATTCTCTCTTCAAAATCGCCGAAAGCTCTCAAATTCATGGTTAAATGTGAAGAAACCCTCTGAAAATCGCGAAGGAGGAAATATAACATTCTGACCCAGGCATTTCCGCATCTGCGGCACCGCTTCTGCGGTCAAGACAACCGCATCTGCGGTCCTCACTTAAATCGCCCTTTCCGCATCTGCGATGGACTTTCCGCACCTGCGCCTTCGCAGATGCGGCCACACAACCGCTTATGCAGTCCCAGCCAAACACACCTCCGGCTGCTTCTGCGGCCCCTCTTCGCATATGCGGCGCCGCACCTGTGGTCCCCAATCCGCAGGTGCAGAAATACCAGAAGCAGCAAAAATCTGTAGCTCACCATAAACTCAAACTCTTCGTCAACCATCCGAAATCACCCCGAGGACCCCCCGGACCTCAACCAAAAGTACAAACATATCCCATAACCTTATTCAAACTTATACCAATCTTCAAAACACCTCAAACAACATCAAAACCACCAAAACACATCGAATTCAAGCCTAAGGTTCTAAAATCTTCCGCATTCCGCTTTTGATCAAAAAGTATACCAAACCATGTCTGAATGACCTGAAATTTTGCACACACATCCCAAAGGACATAACGAAGCTACTGCAACTTCTGGAATTCCATTCAGACGCCTATATCAAAATCTCACCTATCAACCGGAAAATGCCAAAAACTCAATTTTGCCAATTCAAGCCTAAATCTACTCCGGACCTCCAAAACACATTCCGATCACACTCCTAAGTCCCAAATCATCTCCCGAAGCTATCTGAACCATCGGATCTCACATCCAAGCCCTCTAACACATAAGTCAACATTCGGCTGACTTTTTTGACTTAAGCTTCCTTAAAAGAGACTAAGTGTTTCAAACCTTTTCAAAACCTTTCCGAACCCGAACCAACCAACCCGATCATATATAAAACCGATAATTAAAGCAAATAGAAGAAAAAATGGGGAAAACGGAGCGGTAACTCATGAGACGACCGCCGGGTCGTCACATCATCCCCTCTTAAGCAAACGTTCGTCCTCAAACGAGTCAAGAAACGTACCTGAAGCCTAGAATAGGTGAGGATATCTGCTCCGTATCTCCTGCTCGGTCTCCCAAGTAGCCTCCTCCACGGGCCGACCTCTCACTTTCACTGAAGCTATATCTTTCTATCTCAACTTCCGAACCTGACGCTCCAAAATAGTTGCTGGCTCCACATCATAAGTCAGATCACCCTCCAATTGAACCGTACTGAAATCCAAAACATGAGACGGATCCCCAACATACTTCCGAGGTATAGAAACATGGAATATTGGGTGCACACCCGACAAGCTGGGTGGCAAAGCAAGCTCGTAAGCCACCTCCCCAATCCTCCGAAGTACCTCAAAAGGTCCAATGAACCGTGGGCTAAATTTACCCTTCTTTCCAAACCTAATAACACCCTTCATGGGTGAAACCTTCAACAGAACCTTCTCACCAACCATGTAGGACACATCACGAACCTTCCTGTCAACATAGCTCTTTTGTCTCGACTGCGCTATACGAAGCCTCTCCTGAATCACCTTCACTTTGTTTAAAGCATCCTGCACCAAATCTGTACCCAATAGCCTGGCCTCGCCCGGCTCAAACCAACCATCTGGAGATCTACACCGCCTCCCATACAAAGCCTCATATGGAGCCATCTGAATACTCGACTGGTAGCTGTTATTTTAAGCAAACTCTGCGAGCGGTAGAAACTGATCCCATGACCCTCGAAAATCAATGACACAAGCGCGTAACATATCCTCCAATATCTGAATAGTGCGCTCGGACTGCCCGTCCGTCTGAGGGTGAAAAGTTGTGCTCAACTCAACCTGAGTACCCAACTCTCGCTGTACAGACCTCCAAAACTGTGAAGTAAACTGAGTGCTCCGATCTGAAATGATGGATACAGGGACACCATGCAAACGAACAATCTCCCGGATATATATCTCTGCCAACCGCTCTGAAGAGTAAGTAGTACAGCTAGGAATGAAGTGCGCGGACTTGGTCAGCCGATCTACAATTAGCCAAATAGCATCGAACTTCTTCAAAGTCCATGGGATCCCAACTATAAAATCCATGGTGATCCACTCCACTTCCATTCCGGAATATCCATCCGCTGAAGCAAGCCACCCGATCTTTGATGCTCATATTTCACCTGCTGACAATTGAGACACCGAGCTACAGATCCCACAATGTCTTTCTTCATTCTCCTCCACAAATAATGTTGTCTCAGATCCTGATACATCTTCGCAATACTCGGATGAATGGAATACCGCGAGCTATGAGCCTCCTCCAGAATCAACTCCCGAAGCCCATCCATATTGGGCACACAAATCCGGCCCTGCATCCTCATCACCCCCATCATCGCCGATAGTCACATCTCTGGCATCGTCATGCTGAACTCTGTCCTTAAGGACAAGCAAATGAGGATCATCATATTGGTGCTCTCTGATGCGCTCATATAAGGAAGATCCAAAAATCACACAAGCCAATACCCTGTTGGGCTCCGAAATGTCCAACCTCACGAACCGATTGGCCAAAGCCTGAACATCAACTGCAAGAGGTCTCTCCCCAACTGGAATATACGCCAAACTCCCCAACTCACCGCCTTTCGGCTCAAAGCATCGGCCACCACATTGGCCTTCCCCGGGTGATACAAGATAGTAATGTCATAATCCTTAAGCAACTCCAACCACCTCCGCTGCCTCAAATTGAGATCCTTCTGCTTGAACAAGTGCTGGAGGCTACGATGATCAGTATACACCTCACAAGACACATCATACAAATAACGCCTCCAAATCTTCAACGCGTGAACAATGGCAGCCAACTCCAAATTGTGAACAGGGTAGTTCTTCTCATGAGGCTTCAACTGACGGGAAGCATAAGCAATAACTCTACCCTCCTGCATTAGAACACACCCAATACCAACTCTCGAAGCATCACAATACACAGTATAAGAACCTGAAGCTGATGGCAAAACAAACACTAGAGCTGTGGTCAAGGCAGTCTTGAGCTTTTGGAAGCTCTCCTCACACTCATCAGACCACTAAAATGAAACACCCTTCTGAGTCAACTTCGTAAAGGGCGATGCAATGGACAAAAATCCCTGAACAAACCGGCGATAATAACCCGCCAAACCAAGAGAGCTGCGAATCTCTGTAGCTGAGGACGGTCTGGGCCAACTCTGAACTACCTCTATTTTCTTTGGGTCCACCTGAATACCCTTGCTGGACACCACGTGCCCCAAGAAAGCCACCGAACTGAGCCAGAACTCACATTTTGAGAACTTTGCATAAATTTTCTCCTCTCTCAATCTCTGCAACACCACTCTCAAATGCTCCGCGTGCTCCTCCTGACTAAGCGAGTATACCAGAATATCGTCAATGAAGACTATGACAAATGAGTCGAGATAGGATCGGAACACACTGTTCATCAAATGCATGAACGCTGCTGGGGCATTGGTCATCCCGAAAGACATCACCAAGAACTCATAATGACCATATCTGGTCTTGAAAGTTGTCTTATGTATATCTGAGTCCCTGATCTTCAACTGGTGATAACGCGAACGGAGATCAATCTTGGAGAACACTCTCGCTCCCTGAAGTTGGTCGAACAATTCATCGAAACGAGACAAGGGATACTTGTTCTTAATTGTTACCTTGTTCAACTGCCTGTAATCAATGCACATTCTCATCGTGCCATCCTTCTTCTTCACAAAGAGAACCGGCTCACCCCACGGTGACACACTAGGATGAATGAACCCCTTATCCAGGAGTTCCTGAAGTTGCTCCTTTAACTCCTTCAACTCCGATGGTGCCATACGGTATGGTGGAACAGAAATGCGCTGAATGCCCGGCACCAGGTCAATACCAAAATCTATATCCCTGTCCGGTGGCATACCCGGCAGGTCTGCAGGAAATACATCGGTAAAATCCCTCACAACTGGAATAGAATCAATACTGGGAGTCTCTGCACCGACATCCCTCACAAAGGCTAGATATGAAAGACAACCTTTTCCAACCATACGTTGGGCCTTCAAGAAAGAAATCACCCTGCTGGGAACATAATCAGTCGAACCTCGCCACTCAATCCGTGGCACACCCGGCATAGGCAAAGTCACTGTCTTGGCATGACAGTCCAGAATAGCCCGGCACGAAGATAACCAGTCCATGCCCAAAATAACATCGAAGTCCACCATACATAACAATAACAGATCCACTCGGGTCTCCAGACCCCCAATAGTCACAACACACGACCGGTACACACGGTCTACCACAACTGTATCGCCCACCGGCTTAGAGACATGAATAGAAGAAACAAGGGACTCGCAGGGCATATGCAGGTAATGGGCAAAGTAAGACGACACATAAGAGAAAGAAGGACCAGGGTCAAATAACACAGAAGCATCCATACGGCAGACTGAGATAATACCTGTAATCACCGCATCTGAAGCAATCGCATCAGGCCTAGCTGGAAGTGCATAAAAGCGGGCCTGACCACCACCGGATTGACCTCCCCCTTTGGGACGACCCCTAAATGACTGTCCTCTACCCCTAGCTGGCTGGGTGGGAGGTGAAGTGGCTGGGCTGAGGCTGACGACTGACCCCTCTACTGAGATGAACCCCCAAGAAAATGAGGACACTGCCTCAACACGTGACCCATCTCTCCACACTCATAGCAACTCCTGGGTGCTGGAGACGGGGACTGATGGGAACCCCTAGCACCGGAATGACTAGCAGATACACCTGGTATAGAAGAATCCTGAACTGATGGAGCACAGGACGAACCTTGGGCTGGAAGTGCACTGAGTGAGGAATGACCCTGCTGAGAACTGTGAGAACCCTAGCCTGAGATGCCCCACGATAACCTGGGCGAGCTGACTGAGCATGCCTGAACTGACGGCCTCTGCCGTGCTGAAACCGTCCCCTCGAAGGAGCACCCCCATAAGTACCATGATCACGAGGCCTCTTGGCCTCCCTCTCCTCGCGCTCGTGGCGACGAACTGACTCAATCTCTCAAGCAATATCAACAACCTCCTCGAATGTACCACCTGACACCCTCTCCCTAGTCATGATAACCCAAAGCTGGTAGGTGAGGCCATCAACAAACCTCCTGATCCTCTCTCTCTCTCTCTCAGTAGCAACCAGCCAAATAGCATGTCGAGCTAACTCCGAGAACCTCATCTCGTACAGGGTAACAGTCATATCCCCCTGTCGTAATTGCTCGAACTGCCTACGCAGCTCCTCCCAGCGGGACTGTGGGACATACTTCACAAGAAAAATAGCGGAGAACTGCTGCCAAGTCAGAGGTGCCGAACCAACAGGCCTACACCTCTCATATGCCTCCCACCAAGTGAAGGTAGCTCCGATAAACTAAAAGGTCGTGAATGCAACCCCGCTGGTCTCCAGAATACCCACATTACGAAAAATCCTTTGGCATCGGTCTAAGAAACCCTGGGCATCCTCGCCCTCTGCACCACTGAAAGTAGCAGGCTGGAGTCCGCCAAACCTCTCCAATCTGCACTGCTCATCCTCTGGCATAACTAGAGCTACGTAACCCTGAGCAGCTGCCACCGGCTGGGCTAGTGGTGCCTCCGGCGTCTTCACTCCCTGAACAACCGGATCGGGTGTGTGGGCGGTGGGAGTCTGAGAGCCTCCCCCTGCTAGAGAAGTGGTTGCGGCAGTAGAGACTGCGACCGCCTGAGCAAGACTCGTACATACTACCAAAATCTGGGCCAAAGTCTCCTGAAGACCCGGAATCACAATGGGCACAGCTGGTGCCTGAGCTGGTGCTGCTGGAGTGTCTACAACTTGGACCTGCTCCTGAACTGGGGCGGCTGGCGGATCAGCAGGTGCTGCCCCGGCTGCTGTGGGGGCTGCACATCCGCCCCTACCACGGCCTCGACCACGTCATCGGCATCTAGTGGCTCCAGCTGGTGGTACTGGTGGTCGTCCATCCTGACCGATCGCTCGTGTCCTGACCATCTGTGAGAGAATAGAATAGCAGAAGTTTAGTACTCGGATCAACAAATTTGCGCGACAAGAATTTCAAGAATACGGAATTTTCCTAAAGGTTCTGCAGCCTCTCCAGGATAAATACAGACGTCTCCGTACCGATCCACGAGACTTTACTAAACCTACTCATAACTCGTGAGACCTATGTAACCTAGGCTCTGATACCAACTTGTCACGACCCTAAACCCAAACCCGGTCGTGATGGCGCCTCTCGTGAAGACAAGGCCAGCCGACACACTACCAATTCACTTAAAGCAATCAAAATAACAAATACTAAGTCTTTAATCAGAAATAAAACCCCAAAATATCAGTGAACAGTTTAATTTGCGGAAATAAAAACCAACACAACCCGACATCGGGGTGTCACCAGTCATGAGCATCTAAAATAATACTACAAGTCTGAAGTCTACTCCACTACTACATAACTGAATCAAAAAGAACTAACATAGAGGGAGAATGCACTGGGCTGCGAATCGCCAAGCAGCTACCTAGTAAGTATCCGAAGATCTGGTGGAGCTATCAACCCTTAGTAGTAGGACCTGTAGCGCCCGAATCTGCACACAGAGGTGCAGCGAGTAAAGTGAGTAATCCAACTCAGTGAGTAATAAAAATAAATAAAGACTGAGCGATATAAAATCATGTTACACATAAAATTAAGCTATAAGAGGCACAACAAAATCAATAAATATAATTAAGCAGTGAAATCTCATAAACACCTTTTAAGATGTCAAACAATATATAGGAAAAACCACTAGAAAAGGTAAACGCATAAGAACTGCCCCTTGGGCTCAGTAACAACAATAGAATCAGCCTCTCGGCCAATATCACAGAACAATACCAGCCCCTCGGGCTATATCTCATATCACAATGGGTACCCGCTCACTGGGGGTGTACAGACTCCGGGAGGGGCCCCTTACGGCCCAAGCGCAATATCAAGCCATCTCGTGGCATCATAAACAGGCTCTCGTCCTCATATCAATCTCAAGCCACCTCGTGGCGTAAAATCTCAGGCCCTCGGCCTCATTATCATAATCAGTATATCACTGCTGCAGCGTGCAGCCCGACCCAAAAGTATCCTCACAACACAGGCCCTCGGCCTTACTCAATCAAAATCTCATAAGCCCCTCGGAAAACAGTAAAATATGAAGCTCAGCTCAAAACATCTTTTAAAATATCATTTAAGGTGTTGAAAACAGAATAACTGAGCTGAGTTTTTTTTGAAAACAGGAAAAATATGGCATGACTGAGCACAAGTATGAAATCAAATGGTTAGGAAAATATTAGTAAAAATCCCCTAAGGGTTCAAACAGTTGGCACGAAGCCCAAATATGGCATTTAGAAAACATAACAATATCAACAATTAACTATCAAATACGCAGTAAAAAAGTCATTCAGGATGGACTAAGTCTCAATCCCCAATGGTGCACAACCCCACGCTCGTCATCTAGCGTGTGCGTCACCTCAACACAACCGAACGTTGTGTAATGCAAAGTTTCATACCCTCAGGACAGCATTTAAAATCATTACTCACCTCAATCTGGCCCGAAATCTAGCTCGCAATGCCTTTGCCCCTCGAATCGACCTTCGGAGGCTCCGAATATACCAAAATCAGCACGTAGCCATTAAATTATGCTAAAGGGACGAAGCCCACTCGAAATTAATCGAAAAACATCACAAATCCCGAAATTACCAAAACCCGACCCCCGATCTTGCGTCTCGGAATTCGATAAAATTAACATCATTAGATTCCTTATCTATCCACGAGTTCATACATATAAAAAGTTCCAAAATCCGACCACAAATGGTCTTCCAAACCCTCAATCAAAGGCCTAGGTTTCAAAGCCCAAGTTTCTCTAATTTTACCTTTAATTACAGCTCTAATCCGTGCATTAATACCATAGAATCGATTTCTTAGGTCCAAAATTCTTACCTCAATGAGTTCTCCTTGAATTATCTCTTCAAAATCGCCCAAAGCTCTCAAATTCGTGTTTAAAAGTGAAGAAACCCTCAGAAAATCGCGAAGGAGGAAATATAACATTCTGACCCAGGCATTTCCACATCTGCGGTCATTTCATCACATCTGCGGTACCGCTTCTGCAGTCAAGACAACCGCATCTGCGGTCCTCACTTAAATCGCCCTTTCCGCATCTGCGATGGACTTTCCGCACATGCGCCTTTGCAGATGCGGCCACACAACCGCTTCTGCGGTCCCAGCCAAACGCACCTCTGGCCGCTTCTGCGGCCCCTCTTCGCATATGCGGCACCGCACCTGCGGTCCCCAATCCGCAGGTGCGGAAATACCAGAAGCAGCAAAAATTTGTAGCTCACCAAAAACTCAAACTCTCCGTCAGCCATCCGATATCACCCCGAGGCCCCCCGGGACCTCAACCAAAAGCACAAACATATCCCATAACCTTATTCAAACTTATACCAATCTTCAAAACACCTCAAACAACATCAAAACCACTAAAACACATCGAATTCAAGCCTAAGGTTCTAAAATCTTCCGCATTCCGCTTTTGATAAAAAAGTATACCAAACCATGTCCGAATGACCTGAAATTTTGCACACACATCCCAAAGGACATAGCGAAGCTACTGCAACTTCCGGAATTCCATTCTGACCCCTATATCAAAATCTCACCTATAAACCGGAAAACGCCAAAAACTCAATTTCGCCAATTCAAGCCTAAATCTACTCCGGACCTCCAAAACACATTCCGATCACACTCCTAAGTCCTAAATCATCTCCCGAAGCTATCCGAACCATCGGAACTCACATCTGAGCCCTCTAGCACATAAGTCAAGATCCGATTGACTTTTCCGACTTAAGCTTTCATAAAAGAGACTAAGTGTCTCAAACCTTCTCATAACCTTTCTGAACCCGAACCAACCAACCCGATCATATATTAAACCGATAATTAAAGCAAATAGAAGCAGAAATGGGGAAAACGGAGCGGTCATGAGACAACCGGCCGGGTCGTCACACTCGGTTTGATTTTATTTCGTGAATCTATCTTCGATCTTAGCTTTTGGTTGATGAATTTTAAAGAAGAAATTGGGTGTTTTGGCCTAAAGTTTCATAATATGAATTTTTGAGTTTTGAACACCGATTCGGAGTCAAATTTGAGTGAAACTAGTATGGTTGAACTCATAATTGAATGGATTGACAGATTTTATAATTTTTGTCGAGTTCCAAGGTGCGGGCCCGGGTTGGGCTTTTTGGCCGCGTTGGGCTTTGATTAAAGATGCGACCTTTTTCGATTGGGATTGGTTCCTTTAGCATTGTTTGATGTATTTGAGTTGTTTTTTTATTAGTTTCAAGTTGTTCGAAGGTCGGAACACACGTGATGGCATTCTTGAAGCATCGCTTGGCTTGCTCGATGTCGGAACTGGTTTTTTTAAGATAAGTAACTCTTCTAAACATAGTGTTGAGGGTATGGAACCCCCAATTTATGTCTTATGTGATTGGTGTTGAGGTGACGGGCGTGTGGGCGTGCACCCTATGAATTGTGACTTTGTTATTAGATATTGGTGTTGGACCCGACCTATGTTCTAGCTCGTCACTACTTTCAACCTGAGGTTAGGTTTGTTACTTTTTGAGTACATGGGGTCGGTTGTACTCATACTTTACTTCCTGCACATTGCATGCAGATCCCGAATACCGATGTTGTTGTGTTCGATGGTTACTGGATTTGAAGGCGTACCTGTGTTCCTGTTGTAGCTGCCTCTTGTTCATGGTAGCCTTAGATTATAAAATTCTGTTTATGTACTTTTCAAACAGAAGATGTATTTTCTTCATATCAGCTTTGTAAACTCTATTTTTAGAAGCTCGTGATTTGTAGTACCAGTCCTTGGGAAATGTAAAAGATTCATAAAATTCATGTGCTTAATAATATTGTTGAAATTGAATAGTTAGTAGTTGGCTTACCTAGCGGGTTGGGTTAGGTGCCATAACGACTAGTGCATTTTGGGTCGTGACAGATTAGTATTAGAATTCTAGGTTCATAGGTTCTACAAGTCATGAGCAAGTGTCTAGTAGAGTCTTGCGGATCGGTATGATGACGTCCATACCTATTTTCGAGAGGCTACAGGAAATTTAGGATATACTTCCCATCTTTCTTTCCTTATCGTGTCGCATTGATTCATCTTGAAGCGTAACTTCTTGAATTCCTTCCACGCATTTGTATGTGTGCATGAGCGCTCGGTATCAGTTGTGCATCGAAGGCTTGCGATTCCCTGGATGAGGTGCAAGATGTGATTTATGTGTGTTGATGATGGGCCAGTCTGAGGACTTGAGGCCTGGTATTTTACTATAGCTTGAGCACTGAGGTGTTGATTGTGTGAGCACGTGCCTTTGGATTTATATGTCTGATAGTGTCCCTATTAGTGGAATTTGTGCTGGATGGCTACGTGATGAGTATGATGTGACTATGAGATGTGTTCATATGATTTGAATGTGACGAGAAGGGTCTACTTGAGGTGTAAGAAGAACTATTTGGTGCTTGATTTCAATTTTGATTTTATGTATAGCCCCGAGTTATGGGTGTGCTGAAGGATCTTTTCATGTTGTTAAGTTGAGGAGTGAAGTAGATTTCATGTCATGATATGAGTTCAGACTCAAGAATATTAAGTGGTTGCATGATAGTTATGACCGTGGAAGGGTATAGAGAGAGGTCAGCTTGAGGCAAAGCAGGTGGGTTATCTCCTGCGGGGTGTCCTGAGGTTTGTGTGATCCCTATGTTGTTTGTTGAGAGTTCTCTTTTACCAGTGAATTATATGTGTTGCAACTTGAGTTTGGATCACTTACGAGAGTTGGCTTGATTGTTACAAGGGCGAATGTGAGATTTGCAGATGATTTGAGATGCTAGGTGGTTTGTGTAACATGAGCTTATGGAAGATTTAGTTAAATCTTACTGCGGTATTATGGCTGTAATAAAGTATGGGCATTGGGAGTTATAGTGTGTTTTTATCTATGGCTTTGAGCCAAGTGGAGGAGATCGTTATTGATAAGTTGATTACAAGGTTATGTGTTGTACTGGTTTTGGCTTGAGGTATACTTGCTGATGAGTTATGTTCTGCGGAGGGTGAGATCGAGGATGAGTTAAGTAAAGGAATTTCTGGGTACAAGTTGTATTAGGCTTTATTAGTGTATGAGAATCACGGAATGATTTGAGTTGTTATTTGTGAAGGATGTAATGTGCGTGGAGCAAAAATTTATCTGGTTGCATTAAGGTAGGGGTTAATTCCTTGGGTGCTGGAGTGCTAATGGGGCAGAGGTCGTTTGGTCCGTTTGATCAGTCTAATTGAGATTTGAGCAGAGTGGATGACTCTCAAGAATGGTTCTAATGAATTCAAGATTTATACGTGGCAATTGAGAATGTTGTGGATTTGTATATAGCTAGAAGCTGCGAGTTACATTGGATGGTGTCAAGACTCGCAATATTTCTATATCAGTTTGGATTCTACATTCAGTATTAGGAAGGTAAAAATTAACAGCTTTAAATTCACAGAAGGTCTTTTCAGAGTGGGTATCTCGGTTGTGGTACATTTGGGGTGCTTCAGAGAGCATTCTGCGGCTTATGAGCCTTAGAGAGGTGTGGTTTTATGCTAGGGTCTTGTGTGGTGAGTCTTAGTTGAGGATTGTGGTATTATGGCGAGGAGAAGTATCAATTTGAAGGTAATTCAGAAGGGACTCGGAGAAATAGGACAATTTAATAGTAGATTGGATCAGCATGGTAATGGATATGATCGGTTCTTTGGGTGCTTAGGATGTGGTGAGTTTCTGTAGGTGTTCCATGCTAATGCTCTTGGGTTTTTGGTGACCTGCGTGGCTTGGTAGAGTTAGAGAGATTTAGTTCTGATGGCTTAATTATGCGCAAATGGGTTTTGAAGAGATATCAATAGTTTCTACCCCGGTTTGAGGAGTATATTTTCTACTAGCATGAGGAGCATGTGATGTAAAGTGATTTTCTCTCGATGAAATCAAATGGAAGTTCTTGGCTAATTGAGTGATTAGTTTCTTGTGACTCGAAGTGGATTACGAAGTTCTCGTGTTTTTGGTATGATGGCATAGTATAGGCAGTGTGTTGTGTAGGATTGAGATTTGCATGTGTAAGATCACAGTTCAGTTTTGAAGGAGAGGTCATGTGTCCTTAGGCAACATGGACAGTTTCAGATGACTAGGTAAATAACATTACTATCTGGTATGGCTTGATGAGAGTATACATTTCAGAAAGGGGGAATGTATTTTGATTTATGGATACTTCATTGCTATTGCGGCACTCTCCTAGTTGATCTACTGCTGGTGTTCAAATTTTGCTTTGTGGCACAGAAGAATTATAGAAGTATTCCTCGTGGGATGATCGTGTATGAGAGATGTGTTAGACATTCAGGCGGTGGAGTTGAGATCAGATATGGTGATTCGTGTTTTCTATGGATTTGGAGACTGGGAATTCTCAGGATCAAATTGTTTCGTGGTTGTGGAATGTGAAAATGTGGCCAAAGCTAGTTAGAGGATAGTGTGTGTTGTGATTCAATCATTGTGGACTTTCGGAAGGTTATTTATCTATTGTGGGTGACGAGAGTTGATTTGGGGTTCATTGGTAGGCCTGATATGGATGTGTGTTCTACACCGAGTCGGAGTTGTATGCTCCATACTGCACCGAGTCGGATTGGATGGGGTTACGCACTGCAGCAATGTTATATTGAGATATGTTCCTTTGTGTGGGATTCGTGTGTTTTGGTTCTACGGTGTGTGCTAGGCTCTTAGCACGGTGTTGTGATGGTACTTGTTAAGCTGGCGGGACAGTCCTCTCGTTTGAGGCATTTTCAGGATTGAGTACATTTGGAATGTTGCTACTTGGTGCACGGGTTGCACGGGTTGTGGCTTTAAGCTGTATTAATGTGTCATGTAACTAGAGTGATTATGTTTGATGGGATGAGGTCATCGTACCTAGAATGGGTGCTATCGGATTAGATTGCGGTATATTTGGAAGGATATTGATCCTGATCGGCTTAGAAATTTTCTATAGTTCCTATCAAAGGAGAGGGAGTTCCACAACTTGTTGGTTTGACGAATGGTTATGAGTTTCTACGTGTTTCTTTCATCATTGGCAGTATATGAAGGTGTTAGAACGAGGCTTTGTTGATAAAAGGTTTAATACCGGTATTGGGTTGTTTGAGGCAGCTACTGTGAGTAGAAATTATCGCTATGAGTGTTTGAATTAGGTGGCATATCATGTGATTGCATCTTGGGTTATGATTTCAGCTTGTTTAGACTTATACAGTGTGTAGACGCGAGATTCTGACCTTGTAGAAAATTTCCAATGTGGAAGTTGGATTCAAAGACTTATGGGCTGGGTTGGATTAAGAAATTTCAGTCATGTTGTGTTATCGAACATATATGGTATAGGATGACGTGGGATCACCCCTGGGTATGTGCATAGTGAGGTTACACGGTGATTTGATGGCTTTTGGAACAACTCTAGGCACGTTCGAGGACGAACGTATGTTTAAGTGGGGGAGAATGTAACGACCCGACCGGTCGTTTTGAGCATTTGGACTTTGCTCGGTTGTTTGGGGGCACGAGTAGCTCCCTATGATGTATTAGGAATATTCCAAGTTGATTTGATATGTTTCGGCGTGAGTTTTTGGAAGTCGAAAGTTCGAAAGTTCATTAAGTTAGATTTGAGGTGCGTTTCGTCGTTTCAATATTGTTATGTGTGTTTTGAGGCCTCGAGTAGGTCCATATTACGATGTGGAACTTTTTGGTACGTTTCGACGGTCCCGAGGGGCTCAGGTAAGTTTTGGATAGGCTTGGGTTGTGTTGCGCTCATTTTTCTTATGTTTCTACGTCGTTTCTTCAAGAATAAATGGTACCACATTGAACAAATGAGCTCCGGTTTCTATTACGGAGCCATACCAAAAAGAATCGTCAAATTTGGACATCGTATGAGGATTTTATGGTCATTTTACTAAGAATTGGGTTGCCAAATTTTTTTTAGATTAATTACGAAATTGCCACTGACTGCGTATTTAAAAATCTGCATTATTTCCAAATATTGAAACCAACATATCTCCTTCAATATAAGGTCAAATGGAGTGATTCAAGAGCCTGACTTGACTAGAATTTCACAAGGAATCCATTGCAGGTATCAAAAGTGAGTTTCGAGATCTTTAGGCACAAGAAACGAGGCAAAATAGTGTTAAAACGAGGGTTTTGTGCATTTAACATATTTTGAGTTGGGGAGCTCGGAATTGGGCAACTTTCGATGCGATTTTCATCATATAAATTGGGGTAAGTGTTCTCAACTTGATTTTTGTTATATTTCGTGAATCTATCTTCGATTTTAGCTTTTGCTTGATGAATTTTAAAGAAGAAATTGGGGGTTTTGGCATAAAATTTCATAATATGAATATTTGAGTTTTGAACACCGATTCGGAGTCGATTTGAGTGAAACTAGTATGGTTGAACTCATAATTTAATGGGTTGACAGATTTAGTGTGAGTTTTGTCGGGTTCCGAGGTGCAGGCCCATGTTGGGCTTTTTGGCCGATTTTGGGATTTTGATTAAAGATTTGACCTTTTTTTATTGGGATTAGTTCCTTTAGAATTGTTTGATGCACATGATGGCATTCTTGGAGCATCGCTTGGCTTGCTCGGTGTCGGAATTGGCTTGTTTAAAATAAGTAACTCTTTTAAACTTGGTGTTGAGGGTATGAAACCCCGAATTTATGTGCTATGTGATTGGTGTTGAGGTGACGCACATGCTAGGTGACGGGCGTTTAGGCGTGCACCCTATGAATTGTGACTCTGTTGTTTCCAGGGCACCTAATAGTGGCCTTATTTTATTGGTATATGTGTTTTCACCATGTGATAAAATAAATGAGTTGTACATCATGCCAGATATCATGTTTAGGATTTATGCTGATATTGTTGGGATCCATAGTGGTCGTTTCTTGCTGTCATCTCATTAAATTCATGGATATTTCGTACTCGGTCACATTCATGCATTCATATCATATCTCAGTCTCAGTTGTTACTTATTGATACATCATATACTTGTTTCGGGTCAGTTTTCATGACATTGTGAGTCCGTGGGCAAGACTGGAGAGATTGATAACTGAGTGAGGCCGAGAGCTTGATTATGAGTGACAGTTATGGGATCGGGCTGCACGCCGCAGCATGTTTTATTGATTATTGAGTAAGGTCGAGGGCCTGATTGATTTATGCCATGATTGGCTCGTTATAGCGCTTGGGCTGAAGGAGCCCCTCCGGAGTCTGCACACCCCTAGTGAGCGCGGTTGATTATATTCACGGATGGATCTTCCCTTGGTATGGAGATGGATCTTCTCCATGAGGCTGGATTGGCCTGTTTTCTCGGTACTGGGTGACTTATAGTCAGTGATGTATATATTCCGGGATGGATCTTTCCTGAGCCTTATGGGCCATATACAGTACCGAGTGGTTGATTATGATTAGTGGAAGGTGTGATACAGTGAGGTTGAGTACTCTGAGAGTGTGAGTACATGATTCATCTCTGAGATACATGACATTGGCATGCATAGAGACACATTTTCCTCATTTTGTACGGTATCACGTCATTCATGACATTTTACACCCATTGATATGTGGTCATAGAGAGGTATCTCACACTTGTTATCTGGAAAGAAAATGAAACGTCTTATTTATTATGAAAAGGAGCTTTGGAAAAGAAAATACAATTTTTCAAACTATCTCATATTTCACAATGTTTCCGGTAAAGAATTTGAGTTTTCACTGATACTCTTGAAAAGCGGAACTATTTTGGGAAAACTGTGAAAAAGGTGAACACTTTATCTCCGAGTTACTTCCTTATTTATATTCTTTACATTGTTATGAACTGTTATTGGATATTGGTGTTGGACCCGACCTATGTTCCAGCTCGTCACTGCTTTCAACCTGAGGTTAGGTTTGTTACTTGTTGAGTACATGGGGTCGGTGGTACTCATACTTCACTTCCTGCACATTGCGTGCAGATCTCGGATGCCGATGTTGCTGCGTTCGATGGTTGCTGGATTTGAAGGCGTACCTGTGTTCCTGCTGTAGCTGCCTCTTTTTCATGGTAGCGTTAGATTATAAAATTCTGTTTATGTACTTTTCAAACCGAAGATGTATTTTCTTCGTATCAGCTTTGTAAACTCTATTCTTAGAAGCTCATGATTTGTACTACCAGTCTTTGGGAAATGTAAAAGATTCATAAAATTCATGTGTTTAATACTATTATTGAAATTGAGTAGTTAGTAGTTGGCTTACCTAGCGGGTCGGGTAAGGTGCCATCATGACTAGTGGATTTTGGATCGTGATAGTTGGGTCGTCCTTTCGGCGTCTGAGCCTCGATAAACATAGACTCAGTAAATAATGGTGAGCCGGAGAGGTCTATCACTCCGAGTACGCTCTTTTGGGCACTATCCGCTGTCCGGGAAGAACCGGCTACAACCTCATTATTGGCCTCTCTATCTCGAGGCAAAGTGGCCTCGCCCTCTTCTAGTTTGGAGGCTTCTGCCAAAGCTCCCTCATCGACCTTCCCGAGTCGAAGCAATTCAGTTTCTGGTCTCGCCTGTTCGGAGGCCCCTCGTACCTCGAGCGTTGACCGCACACGCACCACCAATTCGGAGGAATCTTCTTCTTCTTCTGACTCATCCTTCAGCCGGCGGAGTGAGTCCGAAGAGGGAGCCTGAGCACTGGTGCTACCCTTAGATTTGCGCACCAGACTCCTTTTTGTTCTCTTCTTTTCTGAGCTCGGAGAACTTGAGGCCCTCTTCCTTTTCTTCTCATCACCCTGCCTCGGAGCAGGGGACTCGACGGTTACATCCTCGTCACTGGATGGAGGCGTCATAGCAACATCCTTAGGAAGGCCTGCAAAAGAAAATGGAACGAATAAGAACTCAATGGCACGAGGAAAAAATCAAGTATTATGTCACGACCCCAAAACCGACCCGGTCGTGATGACGCCTATCACGAAACTAGGCCAGCCGACACATTTCCAAAATAATCCACATTTCATTTAAAACTTAAGTAAAACCATTTTTCAACTGAAATCCGATAAAAGATATAAAGTCAAAATCAAACAAAGAGGAAAATACAAGCCCGACCTCGGGTGTCACTAAGTCATGAGCAATGCTACAATAGTTCCGAAACAAGACAAGACCTAAAATCCACTCTCCAAATTTTCTTCCATTTTCCCCAATTTTGACCCCAAATTCCCAAATTAAATGATAAGAATCAAGACATAATCATGAAATTTAACCAAATTTGAGTGAAGAACACTTACCCCAATCAATCCTCTAAAAATCCCCTCCAAAATCGCCTTCTCCCAAGATCTCTAATTAATTTTGAAATTATGGACTAAAACCCTCGTTTTTTAACTTAAACATTCTGCCCAGACGCTTCCTTCTTTGCAAACGCGACCATCTTCTCGCGTTCACGTAGCCAAA